>NC_064862.1:44951095-45181095 GCF_024139225.1 Suncus etruscus | reverse complement strand
GGATTCGAACCACCGTCCTCCTGCATGCAAGGCAAACACCCTACCTCCATGCCCCTTAAATTCAACTTTTCCTAATATCATCATGCACATTTTTCTTTTCATTAGCATTTTCATGTTCGTTTTTCATTAGCATTACTTTGTAAACTTCCCATTCTTCAACTTGGAATACATTTGTTGTAGGTGTCTCTTCTAGGGCTTTCAATACCACTATTGAAGGCCAGGAATGTGGCTCAACTGCTGAGTTCAACCAAATCACTTGCCATCCCACTCTACATAGCTGGATGTGGCTTCCACAGCAACAGTAACAAAAATAAAATAAAATAAAACAAAACAAAATGCCAGTCCAGTAGTAGTCTTTTTTCCTTTTAGTTACTAAAAAGTTTCACTGCTGATTTCTCCTAAAAAATAATGAGTCCAGGGGCCGGGCGGTGGCGCTAGAGGTAAGGTGCCTGCCTTGCCTGCGCTAGCCTAGGACGGACCGCGGTTCGATCCCCCGGCGTCCCATATGGTCCCCCAAGCCAGGAGCGACTTCTGAGTGCATAGCCAGGGGTAACCCCTGAGCGTCACCAGGTGTGGCCCAAAAACCAAAAAAAAAAAAAATAATAATAATAATAATAATAATGAGCCCCTCAAGGGCTGGATTCAGTATCTAGAGGAGGAAATCTATGAACTGACATAAAAACATTAGGTATACTAAAGTAGAAACTTCTTTGTTGGAATAGAATGAATTGTTAGAATTCTTTGTTGGTATGATTTCACGTCACCATGTAAACAAAGGGGGTGAAGTGAGTCACTAGGAAGTCACATCTTATGCCTGTTGGACTTAACACTGAGATGCTACTCAGGTTTGTTTGCTGACAACCCACTGTTAAATAATTCCATAGGGAGGAGAAAAGAAGAGATTGAAAGAAACTGATGGGGGAAGAGACAGATGGGAAGTGGGAAACAGGGAATATGAACACATCAGTGATGTAAAGGAGTGGTACAGCTAAATAACTAGATCACAGAGTCAGTGAAAGACAAAACAAAACAAGTAAACAAACAAAAACCAAGAGATCCCAAATACAGCAACCAAAATTAAAAATATATCTGTCAAGGTGGCAGACTGGGGATGTGAGCAGAGTAGGATGGAAAAAAACCTGGAAACTGGTGTAAGGAAGAAGACAAAATTAGTATAAATGGTGCTGGAACATAGTATGTCTAAAATTCAAATCTGAATAACTTTGTAAATCAAGGTGTTTTAATGAAAAAAATGATGCACATGATGACTTGAGAACCAATCTGAAATGAAACCACTGACTTTTGATTCAATTTTTTTTTTTTTTTTTTGGTTTTTGGGCCACACCCGGTGACGCTCAGGGGTTACTCCTGGCTATGCGCTCAGAAGTCGCTCCTGGCTTGGGGGACCATATGGGACACCGGGGGATCGAACCGCGGTCCGTCCAAGGCTAGCGCAGGCAAGGCAGGCACCTTACCTTTAGCGCCACCGCCCGGCCCCTTGATTCAATTTTTTAATTGGTTCTTTTTTTAATTTTTAAATCAAATCACTGTGAAATAAGAGTTTAAAGTTGTTGAAGCTGAGTTTCACCAGTAATACTTCAACAGTTTTTATTTCCCACCTCCAATTTCATCTGCTTCCCTCCCATCCCACTTCAACACTCTAGCCTGCTTTTTTAATTTTTCCTTCCCTTTTTTGGTGCCTATGGGGACGCTAGAACAAGTCCAACAATCCCCTTGACTTGGTTCTAACATAAACTTTAAATGGAGGGACACTTCTACGGACTTCCTTATTAAAAAGATAACGAAGAGAAGGACAGACAAAACAAATACAGAGGGGGAAATTTTGAAATAGTTGGGTGGGGTGTTAAATTCAGTGAACAACTTTGGTCTGTGATTTGATCTGTACAGTATTGAAGGTAAAAAGGGCAAATGGGAGGAAATAATGGTTGGGACTGAAGCAGTAAAGGACTAGAAATGAGCATTGTAGGGCAGTGTCAAGGGCACAATACAAGATGGATATTATGCATATGTAAAATATATGCAGAGAATACTATCAACATATATTGTAAGCACAGGGGCGCTAGTCCCCACAGTTTTTTAAAATGGAGACCAATTGCCAGTGACTGCCCCAACACAACCCAGTGCAACATCTGCCCTCTCTCCTCCACGTGCCCCTCCCCCCTAGTGTAGGGAGGGGGGAGCCTGAGAACTTAAGAGTCCACCTTGCACCCACTTCTGGCCTCCTGGGCCTGGAGTCCAGGGGAGTAAGAGGGGGATGGCTGGGGGCCTGCCAAGCCTCCTAGCACCCCCCAAGCTAGGGAGAAGGCCTACGACCTGGGGCCTCCTCAAACCCCATTCCTGGCAACAGAACCAAAAAGGGAATGGGAAGCCAGACATCTGCCCGCCCTCCTCCCTTGCCCCTCCCCCCCAGTGTAGGGAAAGCAGGGGGCGGGGGGAGGAAGCCTGAGGATCCCTATAGAGTCCACCTAGCACCCACTTCTGGCCACCTGGTCTGGCACCCAGGGAAGGCCTGGAGTCCAGGGAGAAAGGGGGAGAAGGCCTATGGCCTCCCCAAACCCCGTAATCTAGCCTGCTTCTAATGAAACCACTTTTCCTCTCCCTCTCCCACTCCCCAGCCTTTTATTCTTTTAGGTATCATGGTTTGACATACTGTTACTGAAGGGATATCATTGCACATTACTTAACTTTCTTTCAGCACAGACTTCTTGTCCAGGGTGATTTCCAGTTATTGCCATAGTGGTCCCTTTTCCTTCATAACTGCACTTAACCTCCACCCCCAAATTTCTATTGTATTTACTTTATATATACATCTCTTACTTTTTAATATGCTGAAGATAAATATGATCATTTTGTACATCTATGTACAAGTAAAGTTCATGACTTCATTTTTTCCTAACAGCTGCCTGGTATTCTATAGTGTACCATGGTTCCTTTAATCAATCTTGCCATTCTTGGGCCTGTGGGTTGTTTCCAGATTCTAGCTATTGTAAACAGTGCTGCATTAAACATAAGAGTGCAGGTGCCATTTGCATTGTATTTTGGGGTCCATAAGCCATATTCCCAGGAGCAATAGTGCTGAGTCAAATAAAAGCTAATTTCTAATTTTTGAGGAATAGTCATATAGTTTTCCAAAAAGATTGAACCAGTCTCTATTCTCAATAACAACCAATGAGAATCCCTTTCTCCCTACATCTGCAGCAATGGTGGTGATTGTTGTTGTTGTTGTTGTGTGTGTGTGTGTGTATGTGTGTGTTGAAATGTGTGCCAGTCTTTGGTGTGAAGTTCTATCTTGTTAACTAGCATCTCCCAGATGATTAATAATGTGGAACATTTTTCCATGTGCCTTTTGGCCATCTGTATTTCTTTGGGGAAAATTTCTGTTCATATCTTGTCCCCAGTTTTTGATGGGGTTGGATGTTTTATTTTTTTGTAAAGCTGATGCACCTTAAACTCAATATCAAATGGGTACTGGATGAATTTCTCCTCTGTTGTCTATAAAATGTTTGATCCTGATTATCATTTCCTTTCAGATGCAGACATTTCATTTGTATGTTTGCTTACATAATTGCTTGGTAAGATGATGTTGGTAGCTTCAATATCATGGAGTTCTTCCTACATTTTCCTCTATGTGCCTTATGGTTTTAGGTCTTTAATTCATTTTGATTTGATATCTGTGCATAGTTTTAGAAAGAGATCTAAATTTTTTTTCTAGCATGTAACTGATCCGTTTTCCCATCACCATTTTCTGAAGAGGCTTCCCTTGCTCCACCTTTTTTCTTCTTTATCACAGATAACTTATTATACACCAGAGTATCTATCTCAGCATGCTGATTCTATTCAAGCGATCTGATGATCTGTCTTTACTTCAATACTACACCATTTTAATTACACCACTTTGTAGTAGAGTTTGAAGTTGAGGAAAGTGATGCCTCCCATCTTCTTTTTTCCATGGATTGCTTTAACCATTCATAGGGGTTTATTGTTCCATGTATTTCAAAAGTGCTTGATCTGTTTCTTTGAAAATTAAGACTCCCAATCTAACAGCAGAGTATATATTTCCATTTCATTCTATCCTCTTATCTCTTGAAGTAATGTTTTTTAGTTTTCAAAGATTTTTCACCTCTTTAGTTGATTACTAGGTAGTTAATTTTCTGAAGCAGAATTATAAATTTTAAAAAATAGCCCATTTATCTCCTTTGCATGTTAATTTTGTAGCCTGCCACTTTATTATACAAATCTATTGTTTCTAGAAGTTTTTGATAGAGTTTTTAGGATATTTTAAATATAGTATCATGCCATTCACAAATAGTGACAGCCTGACTTCTTCCTTTCACATCTCAATACCATTGATAGCTAAAATGGCAAGTATTTCCAGTACAATACTGAAAAGAAGTGGTGAGTGGGCAACTTTGACTGTGCCTGACCTTAGCAGGAAGGCTTTTAGTTTTTTTCTCATTGAGTATGTCTACACTGGGCTTGTAGTAAATGGCCATGTCCATTTTCAGGAAAATTCCTTTGATTCCCATTTCACTAAGTTTTTATCACAAGTGGGTACTGGATTTCATCAAATGCTTTTTCTGCAACTATTGATATGATCATGATTTTTTTCCTTTTACTCTTATCGTATATTATGTTAACTGACTTGTGGATATTATTCCATCACCAGGATAAATCCTAATTGGTATGACCTATTTGCTATTGGTGTATGATCTATTTTTTGCATTGTTGGATCTATTTGTTTATATTCAAGAAATAGTAGCATTGGTAGTTTGTCAAGAATATTGACCTATAATTCTCTTTTTTGAGGTGTTTCTGTTTTTGGTACGTGAGCTTCATGGTTTTTGGGCCACACCTGCTGATACTCGGGGGTTACTCCTGGCTAAGCACTCAGAAATCGCTTATGGCTTGGGGGACCATATGGGATGCCAGGGATCGAACACAGGTCTATCCTGGATCAGCCACGTGCAAGGCAAATACCCTACCACTTCACTATGCCTCCTGCCCCAATCTGTCTCTCTTAATTGGCATGCTTAGACCATCACCATTGAAAAAAGATTATTACCGTGGAGTTTTGTGCCATCTTTCTAAACAAGTTTGGTGTGTTTGTGGATTCATCTTGGCTTAAAATAGCAAATTTAGTTCTTCTCACAAAGGTATTTTTTTTTTTTTTTTTTTTTTTTTGGTTTTTGGGTCACACCTGGCAGTGCTCAGGGGTTATTCCTGGCTCCAGGCTCAGAAATTGCTCCTGGCAGGCACAGGGGACCATATGGGGCGCCGGGATTCGAACCGATGACCTCCTGCATGAAAGGCAAACGCCTTACCTCCATGCTATCTCTCCGGCCCACAAAGGTATTTTTTGAGTCTATGAAGTTCCTGGGAGTTGTTTACCTGTGAAATTGTGTATTGTTCTATTAAATATAAATAGGAATCTGACTGGGTATAAGTTATAAGTGGCACTGTTATAAGTGGCACATTCATTTTTTCACTGTGTGCATGTTTGCTTTTTCCCCAGGATATCCCAACATTTTCTTTGAGCCCAATTGGTTTTCTTTGGTAAAACTGCTGTACATCTTAAGGATACTTCTTTGTAGGTAATTTTCTTTTTTGTGAACTTGCTGCTTTCAGTATTCTATATCTTGGCGTTCAGCATTCTGATTAGGATATACTTTAGGGTGATTTTATTTGGGTCTCCTTTAGCTGGTAACTTTTGGGCTCCAGCTCTGGGAGTTTCTCAGCAATGATGTCTTTGTTGCTTTTTTTTTTTTTTTTTTTTTTTTTTTTTTGCTTGTTCGCTTAAATAAATTTTTTTCATTAAATCAGCATGAGTTACAAAATTGTTTATGAATGAGTTTCAGTCCCTCAATGTACAACATTCATCCCCTTCACAAGAGCACTTTTCTCACCACCACCAATGTCCCGAGTTTCCCTCACTTTCCCCATTCTGCTGCCCTCTCCTCTGCCTACTTCTGTGGCAGATATTTTTCTTTTTTTTCTCACTTCCTTTTTCCCCCCATTAAACATGGTGGTTTGCAATTTACTCCTGAAGGAATATTTATTATTAGGTCTGAACTAGTAGGAGTGGTTTAGCAAAAGGGGGCAGGAGCTTGGAGTCCAGAAAAGTTGCTCCAGCAATTCAGCAGCAACCATCTAGCAGGAGCAATCTGGCAGGGCAGAGGTAACAGTCTCCTAGGCCCTCCCAACACTTCAGTAGGGAAGATAGTGGCTGAATTTCCTACAATTAAAGCATTATATCCCAGGTTTGAGGTCTGGGGTTTCTTCTTCTCCAGCTTTTCCAATGGAGCAACAATCTTTGTCCAGTGGTTTCCCCTGCTACATTTAGGACAAGGTCCAAGTGTAGCCTTAAAAATACAGTTTGGAGGGTTCTATAATCTCTGCATGGATGACCTGGTCCTCTAGTCTGCCTCTACACTATGTAAGTCTCAGGGTGTTTACATGTGCCTGATGTGAAATGGAACCTACATTCAGGCATACTTTCATATAGCCCATGGCATCTTTTCTCACCTTAATTGAATGCAAATATGTTTGGCATCTTCAAAGGTTAACTGCCTTATCAGATGTTGCTGGGTCTCTTTTCCTCTCAACTGCCTTAGCACTGTATCTGTTAATTTTCCTATACATTAGGCATAAAAGATTCTGTGACTCCCTGGAAGACTTTTGTGTAGCTTCCCTTGAATTCTGCATGTGCATCAATCCTCTCCCATGCCAAGTGCTATCTCTTGGACATGTGCTAAAGTGGTACAAGGCAGGGTAGCTTGATTTTTATTTTTTCCATATTCATCCTTTCCTATCAGCATGTCATATGTAATTTGGACCCCAGATAGTCTCCTGCCAGATCAACCAAGGTTGTGCAGTTTGGCCTTGGCCTTATCACTATACCACATTCTCCACTTGAAGTTCTGGGAAGGTCTCAGGCATACTCTAGCTACTGTTTGAATGTCTTGGTGGAGGTGGGAGTATAAAGCATACTTTTACTCCAGCCAATTAAATATTCCTTACAATCTGGACAAGTGGGTCTGTAAGCAGCACAAGTCTTAAAATGGCTAAGAAAATTTATTTTTAGTCTGTGGTATGAAGGAAATTCACAAGACCTAAATCTGAGTTCTGACTTTAATTCTATGTGGCGGGAGAGAATTTTCAGACTCGAGTCTGAAGTGATGTTAACCAGCTCATCACCTGAGGTACTGGAGTTTGAGTCATATCTAGGAAATGCAGGTCTCTCTGGGCTGTCACCAGTAGTATTTGGAATATTATTAGCCCTAGGTTGGGTTTGAGATTGAGTCCAATTTTCCTCTGGAAAGACCTCTCCCCTCTGATGGCATCTATTCAATGAAATTCTCCTGTATTGGGGGGAGGGGGAGTAATACTTTTCATTAGATTTGATTTAGGTCCCACAGGAGGAGCTCACTTTTTCGAGGCATAGGCAGAGAGAGTAACATTTGCAGTTAAATTCAATCTGGTCTTCCCTACTGGGGAATGGGGGTTAAGTTTGAGAGGGGCTGAAGGGGTAATTAAAAATATTTTTAATTTGTTGAGTACAGTATTATTTCTTTTTTATCATTATTTGGAGGTATATATTCTAGCATATCATCACCCCTAATAACATAAATAGCAGTAGATCTTTGAAAGACATGAAATAGGGGCCGGAGAGATAGCATGGAGTTAAGGTGTTTGCCTTTCATGCAGGAGGTCATCGGTTCGAATCCTGGCGTCCCATATATTCCCCCGTGCCTGCCAGGAGCAATTTCTGAGCCTGGAGCCAGGAATAACCCCTGAGCACTGCCGGGTGTGACCCAAAAACCACACACACACACACACACACACACACACACACACACACACAAGACATGAAATAGGGTAAAGTCTTGTAACTACCCAATACATGAAAAAATTGTTTTTGTTTAATGGTTTTTGATGTATAAGGGCAACTGAGTACCAGTCAATTCACAGTAGCCAAAAGCAGAATTTAACTGTAAACATTTTTCAGGTTTTACTGTTAGTTTTTTTGGGGGGGAGGAGGGGAAGAAAGACATACTTAGGAGGACTCAGGGTTTACTCCTGGCTCTGTGCTCAGTAATTACTCCTGGAAGTCACTAGGGACCATATGGGATGCCTAAGATCAAATGTGGGTCATCTGAGTGCAAGACAAGCACCTTTTCCACTGTCCTATGACTCAGACCCTTTTGCTGTTTCTTACATTCTATTTGCCTATGCTTTTTGTCTGATGCCCACATTTTAATTATCATTTATAAACTTTAATGCTTACAGCATAATGTAAATAAAAAGGTACCAGGCAATTGAGTTCTTTTTTTAAAAGTGTTATCATTTTCCCTCAAAATTTTTTTTGCAATTTTGATGGTAAATTTACCTTCATAATTGGAAGAAGGTCTTCTACTTTGTGTACCTTTTCCAGAGCTTCTCTAACTTCCAACAATCCTTTAGGATTGTTAGCTCTTAAAAAGAAAAAGAAACAGATGGTGACTGAAAGGAACTGGAATGAATACAAATATAATAAATTATTACCTTTAATTTAAATAAAACCGTACTTAAATAAGACAAAGTTGATATTCAAAATTGAAGGGCACATATAAGAAGATTCTAAACAATGAGACAGTTTAATCCTAAAAAGTTCTGAACTGCAAATGAGAATTAAAGAATAGCATAGCAGCCCACTGAAAAGATGCTAGCCAGAAATGTAGAGTAATTAACTGACCATGTTCATGTGTTATATAACTGAGTCTGGGTTTTGGGAGTCATAAAACTAGATTAACCCATTAGTTTTTATTTTCTTCAAGAGCAAAGAATAGAACTTAGGATTTCACACAAGCAAAGCAAGCATTCTACCAGTATGACTCCTAATAGTTAAAAGAAAGACACTATATATACATATATATTATATATGCATATATCTTCTGGTAAATTGGTTTTAATGGTCTTATAGTAATGATATTTTATATCAATTTTACATAAATAAAATTGTATTTATTTGGCAATAATTAGCCAATCAGAATTCCTTTTCTCCACTGTTCTGTTCATTTTTTAAATCTCTGTAATATGGCCTTGCAATTGTGGAAGAATAAATATTAAGGTTGGAAATCCTAATACAGAAATTCTAATAAACACTTGATTTTTATAAGCAAGGCACAAAAATTTCACACACAATGCATTTGGTTAGGCACAGTTGAGATCTGTGAATATTGTGAAGTTATAAAAAAGAAAACTGACATATGATTACAAAAGCAAGTCATAATTTTAAGTGCTATATATAAAATCATATACTTGGTTTAGTCTGTCAAGTTTTGCTTCTAAGTTTCATAAATATAATGTGAATATAAAAATGTGAATATAAAATTGATTACTGTGAAAAAGAAAATTAAAGAATTACCCATGATATACTAGAATTCTATCTTTAATAAAATGAAGAATTTTTTCAAAATATTCCAGGTATCTCATGTTAATCACCTGACCCCTGTAAGAAAAAAAAATACTTTTACAAAAGGATATGTTTAGAACAACATAAAATTTTATTTATTTTGTTTTTTAGGGATCACATTTTTTGGTGCTCAGGGCTTACCTCTAGCTTTGTGCTCAGGGATTACTTCTGGCAGATTTCAGGGGACTATATGGGACACCAGGGATCAAATCTGGGGAAACTGCATGCAAGGAAAACACCCTATCCACTCTATTTCCTTAGTACTACTCCAGTCCCTAAATAACATCTAATTTTAAAGTCCATATAAAAGAGTAATGAGAACTAATGTAGTAAAAAAGTCTGAAAGGTTCACTTATTTGCAAATAGTAAATAGTAAAATAGTAAATAGAAGCAAAGAACATTCTTAGCAAGATCACCTGCCACTTTTTAGAGGCGATTCTGAAAGGCAGTAAAATCAGAACTAGAAAGGCCCAGGGTAATAAAAATCCTCCACTAGGGATTTTTTTTTTCCAGTTTTTATGCTATTTTCTATCATAGAACCTTTTTCTCTTTTGGTAGCAAACCCACCACTCTCATTTGGTTTTTATAATGTCATCATCTACCTAATGTTTCTTTTAACATTTAACATTTAATTAGCTGTTTTCATCTCTTCCACTTACTCTAAACATTCTTCACATTTTGAATCCTATTCCTATTTTTAAAACTCCCTAAAGTTTATGTACACCCAACATGCTGATGTGCACATCTAACGATGTACATATCATGTACACATCTCAACTGGGTGATGCTCCCTTCATAACGATCATTACAGAAACTTCCTCACACTTTTGATCTCTTTGGCTCCATCCTCCCAATAAGGCTATTTTTGGGGGGGGGGGTCTGGTTGCTACCTAATCCATTGGGATAGCCATGTGCATGAATAGGCAATAAGTTGCCCCTCCCCCCATAGGCCATATTCTCCTATTCCTAGTGCTCCTATCCTGCTGTATCAATATCTTCCTCCTATTTTCATTCCACTAACCTTTCTAGAATTTGGAGCTTATCTACCAGGATTCTTATACAAAATTTTAAAATAAGGATAATACCTGATAGTATCATGAACCACACAGTGCCAGGAATCAAACTCAAGAGTCCTGCACACGTAAGGCAAGTATTCTGCCATTTGAATTTTCTCCATGGCCCCAGAAATTATCATAAAACTTTTATAACTATTTTCCTAATTCTCCAGAGTCAGTGACTGCTTATTCGGCATCTGCTGCCAAAATGATCATCTGATTATGGTAATACTTCACATCATTTACAATCTTAGAATACATTAGTCTCTGAATAGGTGTTCATCTTTAGGGAAAATAAAAAGCCTTCTCATACAGATATTTATATTTTAGGAAAAAATTATTTTTAGTTTGATTTTTTTGGCCTAATATTTAGTATCCTTAATACTATCTTAAATATAAATCAATCACCAGTCAAAGACAGTAGTCATACATTCTTGACTTGCTGACTTGCTTGTCGACCATGCATTATCTACCTACATGGGTTTTCTATCTTAACAAAAACCATAGGTCACCACCTAAACAATGCACAGGCATCTCTCTTCTTTGTGTCTCTGGCACCCTGCATATAAAACTAAACTACTCTTAATACAGTAGCTCAATAGTTTCTCTCTCTCTCTCTCTCTCTCTCTCTCTCTCTCTCTCTCTCTCTCCCTCTCTCTTTCTCAACTACTCTTAATGCAGTAGCTTGATAGTTTCTCTTTCTCTCTCTCCTTGAGATAAAAGCCCTGACTCCTGTATACACAACATGCAGTAGCTCTTTAAGCTCTCACCCTAGGCAATGTATCTCTTTCTGCAACTCAACTACCTGACAGGAATGACAGAATCTTCAGTAACACAGAATTACCTTCTTTATTATTATTTGGTTAAAAGTCACCAGGAAAGTGTGTGTGTGTGTGTGTGTGTGTGTGTGTGTTTATAGTCTTTATCTATGAAAATTAAAATAATATGGAAAATTATACCTGATTAAATTGATATGATTGTTAAAACCTCTGCTAAGACTTCGTGCTGGCATTTGATCTAACCATAGTACTGGTTGGTCTGGATCAGCAATCCTATAACAAAGAAGTTGTTAGATTCGAAGACTTCATAAAACCTAGGAATGTCCAAAAGCATTAAAAATACAACATACAAAAGTCTCTACAAAAATAAGAATTATTCAAGTTGATTAAATCTACAGAATGAAATACCAATTTGTAAATCCACAACAGATATTCTGATCAGACCAAGTCAATAATTGTACATTAAATAGTTCACCCTATAAATTGTGGTTTAGCTATGGATGCTCCTTATCTACAAAGAGACAGATAACACTAAAGTTCAGTCAAAGGTACCAATTAATAATGTTCTTTCAAACAAATGTACTTTTGGGCTGGAGAAAGTAGTTTAACAGTAGAGTCTCATCCTATATGTGTGACTGTATAAGGTCCTGAGTTCAATCCTTTGTACAAACCAAAATAAAAATGTTAATGGTAAAAATGTTTGAAATTAGGGACTGGAGCAATAGTACAGCAATAGGACGTTTGCCTTGCATGCGACCTATCTAGGACAGACCTTGGTTCGATCCTTGGCATCCCATATGGTCCCCTAAGCCAGGAGCAATTTCTGAGTGCATAACCAGGTGTAACCCCTGAGCATCAACAGGGTGTGGCCCAAAAAGGAAAAAAAGTTTGGAATTGGGGTCGGAGAGATAGCATGTAGGTACGGTGTTTGCCTTGCATGAGAAGTATGGTGGTTCAAATCCCGGAATCCCATATGGTCCCCCAAGCCTGCCAGGAGCGATTTCTGAGCGTTGAGCCAGGAGTGGCCCCTGAGTGCTACCGAGTGTGACCCAAAAACAAAACAAAAGAAAAAAAACAAAGAAAAAAAGATCTATTACATGTATTGAATGTCTTACTAAGCATAATGATGTCAAGCAGGAGAAATACCTCAATATACTAGAGAATATGCTTTGCAGGCAGGTATCCTGAGTTTGATTCCCAGCACTAATTGGTCCCCAGTATACCATGTCAGTAGTGCCTCCTCCTCAGCATTTCCAGGTATGGTTCAAAAGTAAAAAATAAAAAATAAAAGAAATAAGAGGAGTTAGAGAAGTAGTATAGGGATTAAGGTATATGCCTTGCCTGGATGTACACTACAACACAGGTTCCCCAAGCATTATGGGTGTAGCTTTGGATGCCCCAGCGCTTGCTGAGTTTGGCTTTGAAGGTTCCAGGAAGCATTGGTGTGGCCCAAATAATCCCTGAAACCACAAGGTCTACTAAGCACTATATCATTCCTGAGTCCTAATATTGATCTGCTGGTCTAATTGGCTGAGAAACAATAGGAGAAGCCCCAACACCAAAAGAAAAAAAAGTTATGGCTGAAATTCCTGACACCTTTAGACAGGAAAACCATTTATAAGGTCTATTATTAGTAAACAAAATAGGATTCAAATCCTATTAACAAAAGAGATTTACATTATTTTACTAAAAGTGTCTAATTTATATGTAACTTCTAGTTCCATATGTTACCGTCTCCACTTTACTGCAATGTCAAACATGTCTCTCCATTGCATTGGTCGTGTTTTTCCATTCATTCGAACCTTTGAGTTGGTCCATGTGCGTTGCACAGCTTGCATGACTTCCAATGCTGCCAAGCCCATGGCTAAGATAGAAATATTGAGAAAATAGTTTATAAGTATTTTTAAAGGAATTAATTTTAATCTAACTTTTAAGTGATAATTAAATCCATATAAAATATCACAAAAATTGGTAATTTAATAAGAATAGGACATAGCACAACCTTTATGATCCTAATAAAAATATGAATAAATTAGAGACATCCAAAGTTGTCTTCTATCAATTGTGTTTCTCCTTAAAGTACCTCAAGGTTCAATACTCCTTCATTTCCACAGAAACAAAGTAGCACCCATCAATCCCATTAATGACTGAAGACCTATATTCCATACCTCTATAACCGCAACAACACAAAAGATTGGGGGCTGGTGAGGTGGCGCTAGAGGTAAGGTGCCTGTCTGCCTTGCAAGCGTTAGCCAAGGAAGGACCACGGTTCGATCCCCCGGCATCCCATATGGTCCCCCCAAGCCAGGGGTAATTTCTAAGCGCTTAGCAGGAGTAACCCCTGAGCATCAAACGGGTGTGGCCCAAAAAAAACAAAAAAACAAACAAACAGATTGGAAATAGTTTTTTCTTTCACAGATATTTAAAATAGCACAATAAAGGACATTTTTGTTTGTTTTCAAAACACAGCATAGTTTAAGAAGCTCTTAATAGTCTCAGAATACCTCTGTGTATTCTCTTGTTTGGGAGGAAACCAGGAGTTTCATATTGCATCAGTGATCCTAAATGATCAGCTACACAAATCAGCTCTTGGATCTCAGGCTTATAGCTCTCAAAATTCTGATATAATACATCTCTGAAAGAAACAAGACAAACACAATAAAATATTTATGAAAGGCATCTAGTAACCCAACTTCATTTGAAAAGCAGTTTTTCTCTACTATAAAACAATCTAGACAACTTAAAACCACAAAAATCTTTATTTCAGTGCTTTACACCTAATACATATAAATTACAAGATGAAATTGTTATGATTATGTGTATAGTTATATAATATACTTTTTAGTAATGCTGACAGGCAGCATGTAATTCAGATTGCATTATCTTACCATTATCTGGTAAGCCTTTTTAGCATATAGTCAAGTATGCCTTAAAGACAAGAACACAAAGAAATTTCTTATTTAGTGGTTTTATCCTTGTTTATGTGATAGTACATCTAACAGAAATCCAGACAGGATAACCTAGTAGGCTTAGCAGTATAGCCTACTGCAACTAGGTTCCAAATCTATACATGTCTTTGAGCATATCTAGGCAGAGAAAAGATAAAAAAGATAAAAAATAATAAAACATAGGAAGCTAGTGGCCAGCATGATAGCACAACTTTGTATGCAACTGACCCAGAACAGACCTGGATTCTATCCCCGGAGTCCCATATAGTCCCTCAAGCCAGGAGTAATTTCTGAGCAAATAGCCAGTAGTAACCCCTGAGTGTCACTGGGTGTGACCAAAAATAAATAAAACATTGAAGCTAGAGAGTAGAATAGATAGATGTCATGACCTGCAAGGACTAACTTGAGTTTGATCCCCAGAGTACCTTATAGTTCCTGAGCCCCACAAAAAGTGAGCCCTGGCCCAGGAGTAAGCTTTGAGCACCACCAAGTGTGGCCTTAAAATATAGGAAGTCAGAAAAAGTACAGTAGGTAGGGCACATGCCTTGCACATAGCTAACCTGGATTTGATCCCCAGTACCCATTATAGTCCCTGAGAACCAAAAAGTGTGATCCCTGAGCCAGGAGTAAACCCTGAACACCACCAAGTGTGGCCTCAAAACAAAAAACAATATGTCACTGAACATAGAGCAGGGCACTCATAGGATATTTAACATAAATGGAGTTTGTAGAACTGGAAGTGCTCTGGTGAGGTGGTGAACAGTGCATGAACATGAAGAACCTACAACATTCCCTACAACAACAACAACAAAATGACACTTATTTTATTTTTTGTGGGTTTTTTTGGGTCACAGAGGCAGTGCTCAGGGGTTATTCCTGGCTCCATGCTTAGAAATTGCTCCTGGCAGGCACGGGGGACTATATGGGACACCGGGATTCGAACCGATGACCTCCTGCATGAAAGGCAAACGCCTTACCTCCATGCTATCTCTCTGGCTCCGACACTTATTTTTTTATGTGTAGGATTTGCATAGATTTTACAAAACTAGAAATTGCACTTGTGAGTAATGAGTAAATATGAAGAATACAGAACATTTCTATTCACTATTACAGATTTTTTTAAAATTTATTTTAAAGAGCATGTATACATAATTGACCATAATACCATGGTTTCCTGATAATTGGGAGTAAAATCATTATTTTTTATAATAATATCTTTATTTACGCAGTGTGGTTACAAAAATGTTTGTAGAAAATTATGATTATTTTTAAGAATATTCGATACACAATCTAACCCATGAAGCCTTTCTTCAGTAAAGTTTACCCCTACCAATTATGATTGGCCTAGAAAATGGAAAACCTTTACATTTGACTTGCTAGCTTTATATTTTTAAGCCTTCTGTTTCATTTCACCTGGATCAGATATTCAACTGTAACCATGGATCGATCCTTAACATCTATGTGTGCACGTGAGTGTATGTGTTGGCTACCTCAATGTCTGTCTAATGTCTATCTGTAATATGCATAATGTCTGTTTATGTTGCATATTGTCCTTCCCATTATATATATAACCCCTTCTTCCCCACTTTGCTTACCACCTTACAAATTCTTTTCTAGTCCTTCACTCTCACCACCCATCTGTTATTTCTCCGATTTAACCCTTTTTACCCTCAGTTCTTAACTCCTCAGGAAGCAGAACATTTCCCCACTCTAGCCAGTTGCCAACCAGCTCCAAAGTGAAAAAAAATAGTCTCAGTCCGAGAAGAAGCTGCCACTGCCATTACTGCTAATTTGCTCTCAATGGCCTCTTTTTCCCCACCTCCCTTTACTGTGGACAGTTGTTTGCTACCAGATTCGGTTTCTAAGAAACCCCCAGCTCAAAGACATATCCTGGTAGGTGACTGCTGGGAGCCATTTTTTAGACTCCACAAGAAGCTGTGCTCCAGATTTTATCCCCCACCCCAAACTATTTCAAAAGACTTAAAGGGGAAATGTATATCTCCTTTGAATATTTCTTTAGATATATTTCCTTAATAGGTATAACCCTTATTGAATATCTTTTTATGTAACAGCAACTTCTCCCATTTGGGGGGATCTATTTAGTAGGAAATTCTAGTAGATAATTTCTCTAGTGTTCATGTTAGAATCAAATTATAAGGATTGTTTAGCTTGTTATTTTTACCCCAGTATGCATATGGCACAGTAGTACCATGTGGCATTGTTCCTTTTTTTGCATAGGCACTTTAAAATGGGAGAAATCTTACATGTACAAACAAGTTCTTATTTAATAGATAGAAGCACAAAAATTTTGCTTGTTTTTGGATTACACCTGGAGGTACTTGTTTTTGGATTACACCTGGCTCTGTTCTCAGAAATTGCTCCTGGCAGGCACGGGGGACCATCTGGGATGCCAGTATTGGAACCACCATCTGTCCTGGATCAGCTGTGTGCAAGGCAAGCACCCTACTGCTGTGCTATCTCTCCGATTCCAGGAATACATATATTTTATATTGCAGTGGGGCCATATACCCTGAACACTTGTCATAGTGACTTGGTTTAGTCTTCAGAAGATCGAACATTGACCATTCATCCCTGAACCTTGGATCCCATCTATGGAACCAGCATGGTTTTCTACACAAGCGTTAGAATCATACTTCCACCAAGGATGAAACAACTGCTGCCCTTGCATCAACTTACTCCAGAGTGAGTTCATAAGACACCTTGACAACTTGGTAACCTGCTTTTAGGGCAGGGTTCTCTGCATTGCTACCTAATGGTGAATGTGTCACACCATTTCTATATTTCTATGAGGAGGTCGGACAGAAGGCTCGCTAGGATGTCATATACTTAGCGCAGATAGCTACTTCGAATACTCCCAAGGAATTTTAACCAAAAGGCCCATTGGGAAGTCTCATCCCTGTGCTGATAATAGGTAAAATTCCATAAAGGTTTTTTTTTTTTTTTTTTTTTTGGTTTTTGGGTCATACCCTGCAGCATTCAGGGGTTTCTCCTGGCTCAATGCTCAGAAACCGCCCCTGGCAAACAGAGGGAACAATACCGTCCTTCTGCATGAAAGGCAAACGCCTTACCTCCATGCTATCTCTCTGGCCCCCTATAAAAGTATTTTTGAGATTCGTGTTATGATACTGGCATTATATTTCCTTCATATTTATTTGGTTTAAAATTAATTCTTCTTTTTGCTGTGTATATTTACAGGCCAAAAATTAGCCTTGATTAGATTTCTCTTTACCTGGAGAATTTCAGCACCAAAGACACTTAGAGACAATTTTCTTCTCTGTCAGCTCTGAATTTACATCCAAAAGGCTTGGCCATGATGTAGCTCCTTACCAGGTATAAAATTTGCATTTCTTTAAACTGGCTCTGTCACCTACTCCTATTACACAAAATGTGTCTTCCTGCAGAAATGGGAAACATGTCAGGGAAACTTAGCTCCTTGCTAAAAAACCTTTACATCTGAAACTAACTGGGCAGGATCTGCTTTGAGATTATAAAACTAATATTCTCCCTTTTAACTCAGGACTCCTACTCAATGTAGTCCCTTTTACCAGAGCTGCTATCCCCTTAGCCAGATGAACTGTTATGAATATCAAACAGATGCTGTTAATGTTTCTGTGTACCACGAAGTATCTGTTTTTTGTCAGTCTGAACATTCTTCTCTTATCTGTGACTGTCAATTTACCTCATTTCTACTTGCCTCACACATTAAAGTTTAGCATACTGTTTCACCCATACATTCATTGTGTGGTCTCATTTTCTTCATATTTCATCACTTGTGCATCCACTCTCCTCGAGGGAACTCAAAGAAGTTCTCTAACTCAACCAGATCCCAAGAGCTAGTCAGCAGCAAGTGAGATACAACCAGAAGATGCTCCACGTCACCCTGACTTTGACATAGGATATGTATAGAAACTAGTATTTCTAACTACAAAAACCTCACAGCAACAACTGTGATTGTGAAGAGCCTTTACTTGGACTACAGAAAAAGACTTTGGGGTTAGATAATTTAGTATGCCTGGAGCCTAGAGTTGATCTTATTCCAGGATAATTCATGGGTAAGTCTCCCTATTTTTAGGCCAAAGATTTTTTTCTTTCTATTTTCCCCATATTTTTCTGTGACTATGCAAACAACAATTGCCACACATTCACACATTTTTATTGTATTGTTTATCTTATCTTTAAAAAAAAGCTTACTAAACCTTCTGCTATTGTATTAATGACTTTATTGGAGATACAATAATTTATACACATATACTTAGTACTGACTTTTTCTTTTGTCTTCTCTTCCATTTATTTTTAGTTTTTCTTTCTATTCTCTTTCTAATTTTTTCAATCTTTGTTTCCCCTTATCTTGAAACAACAAATTTATTATGATCAGTTATGTCAATTATGTGATGCATTTTCTTTTTTGGTTTTGGGGCCACACACATTCAGGGGTTATTCCTGGCTATGGGTTCAGAAATCGCTCTTGGCTTGGGGGACCATATGGGATGCCAGGGGATCAAATTGCGGTCCATCCTAGGTTAGCGCATGCAAGGCAAGTGCCCTACCACATGCGCCACCACTCCAGCCCCAATGTGATGAATTTTCTTTAAATCAAAAAAAAAATTCTTTTTAAAAAAGATGTCTGAGGGCTGGAGAGATAGCATGGAGGTAAGGCGTTTGCCTTTCATGCAGGAGGTCATCGGTTCGAATCCCAGAGTCCCATATGGTCCTCCATGCCTGCCAGGAGCAATTTCTGAGCCTGGAGCCAGAAGTAATCCCTGAGCACTGCCGGGTGTGACCCAAAAACCACCCCCCCCACACACACACACAAGATGTCTGAGTAACTTATCAATTACAGACAAAATCTTAAAGATATTGTTCTTGCAATAGTCCTCAATTTCACTGGCACAGCAATTTGGGAAAAATTTTCAGTCATTCACAACTTTTGTTTTTGTTTTTGTGCCATCGCTGGTAATGCTCAGCCATAACCCTGGCAGAGGAATCAACTCTGAAATTATTCCTTGCTGTGATCAGGGCCATATAAAATGCTGGGGATTGGGGATCAAACCCATTGAATTATTGCTATAGATTCTCATTCACAACTTCTTAATGCTTGCTTGCATTAAAGATAGATTTTATTTATATGCTTTAAGGTATTAGGAGTTTTCACTGTGCTAAATAACAATAAAAGTTTGTATGTGGGGGCCAGAGTGATAGTTTAAAGTACAAACCTGGGGAAAGACCAGGTTAGATCACCAGCTTTACATAATCTCCTAAGCATTGCTAATCATAGAGTGACTCCTAATTATAGAGTCACGTATCACCTCCAAGCACTGCCAGGTGAGACTCATATTCATTCCCAACCCCAAAAGTTTTTATTTTGTCCTGTAAAACTGTGCCAAGTAAGACTGACATCCTTTCCTTGAAAGTACTGAAATAAAGGGAACTGATAGTACAAAATTCGAGGTCGGGAGAAAATAAGGCATGTGCTCTGGCCCTTTAAGCTCTCTTCTCAGCACCCCAATTAGTTTTTGTTTGTTTTCATTTTAGGCCACACTCAGTGGTGCTCAGGTTAACTCCAGACTCCAGCCAGAGATCACTCCAGCTGGTACTCAGGGACAATATGGAATGCTGGAGGTCAAATCTGGGTTAACCACTTGCAAGACAAAAGCCTAAACTGCTCCTACCTTCCCCATTTTTGAAATCAAATAGTCCTTTTACATCTTCAGCAGTGTAATTTCAAAAGCTTAAAATATTCATTTAAAAAAAAAAACTGATAATGGGTTGGAGAGATAGTATAGCAGTTTGCCTCACATGCAGATGAGCTGAATTCACTTTTCCACATCCTATATGATCCCTGGACTACTGCCAGGAGTAATTCATTAGTGCAGAGGCAGGGGTACACTGAACATCACTAGGTGTGATTCCAATAAATATTATTATTTACTGGTAAAGTAATAATCCACATTAAAACTTGTCAATAGGTATAAAAATAAATGAAGTCTAAAATTAGCAGAGGTAGGGCCGGAGAGATAGCATGGAGGTAAGGCATTTGCCTTTCATGCAGGAGGTCATCGGTTCGAATCCCCGGCGTCCCATATGGTCCCTCCCTCCCCCACCCCGTGCCTGCCAGGAGCAATTTCTGAGCCTGGAGCCAGGAATAACCCCTGAGCACTGCCGGGTGTAACCCAAAAACCACAAGAAAAAAAAAAAATTAGCAGAGGTAAACCTAAAAGGAAAAATGATATCAAGAATAAGTACCAAAGTTTTATAGAGCAAAAAAAAAATGTGTTAGCAAATGGAATACAAAACTGAAATCGTCAGAAGCATGGCTAGAAAGTAATTTATTAATCAAGAAATATCATGATAACTTTTAAGTTCCAGACTAGAAACAGGAAGAAAACAAGGCATTATTAAACCACTTACTTTATGTGGGGTTGCAAACCCGGTTGCTCTTCATAGTCATCTATGAGGAAAGGCAAATTTTTAGCCCAATGATCTTTAAAGTTTCCAGGCAGATCCATATCAATATTATATTCAGTCAGGGAGGTATCAAGATGGGCATGAAGATAACGAGAATACTCTGTAGAGATAAAATGGAAGATGCTACACCTAAAAACTGCTAAAGACCTTTTTTATAGCTAAGTATTATAGAAATACAAACTGGTATTTAATTATCATGATTATCAATGAGATTTCAGATTTCAATAACTCATCATCACTAATTTAAGTGACAAAATAATATACATAAAAGACCCTAACGAGTCCACAAAAATGCTAGAAATTTATCAATACAGCAGAGTGGCCAGCTACAAAGTCAAAACACAAAAATTGGTCATTTTCTATGTATAAAAAAATGAATCAAAGAATAAAGAAATAAAAACTATCTATCCCAAGCAAGATAGCATAAAGTACCTAGGAATCTTAACAAGTTAAGAGGTAAAAATTAACATGCAAAAATCAATGGCCTTCTTATACACCAATAATGATAGAGAAGAAATAGACATCAAAATACAATCCCATTCACATTACTGCCCCACAAACTCAAATATCTTGGAGTCAACTTAACTAAAGATGTGAAGGCCTTAAACAAAGAAAACTACAAAACCCTGCTTCAAGAAATAAAAGAGGACACACAGAAATGGAGACACATACCATACTCAAGGACTGGCAGAATTAACATCACTAAAATGGCAATACTCCCCAAAACATTGTACAGATTTAATGCAACCCCTCTATGGAAACCCATAACATTCTTCAAAGAAGTAGATAAACACTTTTGAAATTCATCTGGAACAATAAACACCTGCAAACAGCTAGAGCATCCCTTGGGAAAAGGAATATGGGAGGCATCACTTTCCCCAACTTTAAGCTATATTACAAAGCTATAGTTATCAAAATAGCATGGTATTGGAATAAAGACAGACCCTCAGATCATTGGAATAGACTTGAGTATTCAGAGAATGCTCCCCAGATATACAATTGATTTATCTTTGATAAAGGGGCAAGAAATGCAAAATGGAGCAAGGAATGCCTCTTTAACAAGTGGTGTTGGGACTACTGGACAGCCACTTACAAAAAAAAAAAAAGAGAAACTCTGATCTCCATCTAACACCTTGCACAAATATCAAATGCAAATGGATTAAAGACGTTGATATCAGACCTAAAACCATAAGGTATATAGAAGGACACATAGGTAAAACACTCCATGACATTGAAACTAAAGGCATCTTCAAGGAAGAAACAGCAGTCTCCAAGTAAGTCAAAGCAGAGATAAACAGATGGGACTATATTAAGCGGAGAAGCTTCTGCACCTCAAAGGAAATAATGCCTAGGATACAAAAGCCACCTACATAACAGGTGAAGCTATTCCCTCAATACCCATCAGGTAAGGGCTAATATCTAAGTTATACAAAGTACTGACAGAACTTAACAACAACAACAACAACAAAATCTAACCCCATAAAAAAATGGGGAGAAGAAATGAGCAGACAATTTCTCAAAGAAAAAATACAAATGGCCAAAAAGCATGAAAAAATGCTCCACATCACTAATCATCAGGGAGACACAAATCAAAATAACAATGAGGTACCATCTCACATAACAAAGACTGGCACACATCACAATAAACAAGAACTATCAGTGCTGGTGGGAATGTGAGGAGAAAGGAATTCTCATTCACTGCTGGTGGGAATGCTGTCTAGTCCAACCCTTAAGGAAAACAATATGGAGATTCCTCAAAAAACTGGATATTGAGCTCCCATTTGATCCATTTATACCATTACTAGGGATCTACTCTAGGAACTCAAAAATACAATTCAAAGATCCCTTCCTCACACCTATATTCATTGCAGTGCTATTTACAATAGCAAGATGCCCTTTAACAGATGAACAGCTAAAGAAACTGTGGTACGCATACACAATGGAATATTATGCAGCCATCAGGAGAGATGAAATAATGAAATTTTCCTATACATGGATGTACATGGAATCTATTATGCTGAGTGAAATAAGCCAGAAGGAGAGAGATGGACACTGAATAGTCATACTCATCGAAGGATTTTAAGAAAAATAAAAGATATTGAAATAAATCCTAGAGATGAGGACTGGAAGGACTGGTTCAAGATATGAAGCTCACCACAAAGAGTGGTGAGTGCAGTTAGAGAAATAACTATGCTGATAACTATCATAACAATGTCAATGAGTGAGGGGATGTAGAAAGCCTGTCTTGAAATACAGGCAGCGGGTAGGGGAGGGAGGAGATGGGGGCATTGGTGATGGGAAGGTTGCATTGGTGAAGGGGTTATTCTTTTTATGAATGAAACCCAACTACAATCATGTTTGTTATCATGGTGTTTAAATAAAGACGTTATTATTTAAAAAATGATAAGAACACGAATATACCATGAACACTTTAAATCACCTAGGGAAAAGAGAGAAGACTTTAGGAAACAGAAAAATACGCCATACTCATGGATTGGAAAAATAAATATTGTCAAAATGATTGTTCTATCTAAACTAGGATATAGGTTCAATGCAATTCCCATTCAAATTCAGATGGTATTCAAGGAATTAGTACAGTCAATAATAAAATTTGTATGGAATTATAAGATAACAAAACCAAAGCAATACTGAAAAATAAACTCTAATATCTCTTAGAACTATCAAAACTACATGTTTCTGGAATCAGGATAAACTCCAACCAATGGGTCAAAATTGAATATCCAAAGATAAATCACCATGCAAATGACCAGCTAAATTTTGACAAAGGATCTGAGAGCTTTTTCAATTTTTTCAAATAAATTTTTAAGTTGAATGATCATGAGATACAATTACAAAATTGTTCATGATTGAGTTTCAGTCATACAATGTCCAACACCTATCCCTTCACCGTGCACATTTCTCACTACCAATATACCTAGTTCCCTCTTCTCCTTGCTCTCCCCTCTACCTGCCTCTATAGCAGACACGCTCTCTTCCTTTCTTTTCCTTTTAGACATTGTGGTTTACAAAATTGTCACCGAAGGCAGCTGAGAGCTTTAAATGAAGTAAAGACAATTTCTTCAACAAATGGTGCTAGGAAAACTGGATACCTTTGTTTAAAAAATTAAAAGTGAATACACTTTACACAAAAGTCAACTCAAAGTGGAACAAAGACCATGAGAAAACAATGGAATCTATAAAAAACTTTGAAGAAAATAAAAGCAGAAAGTTCAAAGGTTTTTTATCTCAAAGGTGTTTTTGGCAAAGGCAAAGAATTGGCAAAGGCAACAGAATGAAAAAATAAGCAAATGAGCCACATCAAACTGAAGGGTTTCTGTATGGCAAAATAAACACAAGCTAAAACTAAAAGACAGCTAAATGAATTGGAGAAAATATTTGCACTCAATGCATCAGAAAAAGAACTGATATCCATGGGGGTAATTCTTGAGCACAGAGCTAGGAGAAATCCCTGAGTACCACTGGATATGGCCCAACCCCCCAAAAAAGAATTGGTACCCAATCTATATAAAATATTCATGAAGATCAACAATAAAAACACCCCAAAACCCCTATCAAAAAAAATGAGGAGAGAAAATGCACAGGCACTTTTCTGGGGAAGATATAGTGTCAATAAGCACATAAAAATGCTTATCATCATTTGTAATTAGGGAGGTATAAATCAAATGACACTAAGATATCATCTCATATGAGTGAGAATGGCACATATCAAAAATACTGGAAAAATCTTGTTTGAGAATGTGGGGAGATGGAATTCTATTCCACTAAGGATGGGAATATTTTCTGTAAAATCCCTGTTGAAAACAGTTGGCAATCTCTCAGCAAATTATAAATTAAGCTATCATATGTATGACCCAGCAACTTCATGTCTGGACCCTATCTATTCCCAGACACAAAAACATTCATTCAAAAGAATATAGGCATACCATATTCACTGTACTATTCAGTACAATAACTAAGGGATGCAATTAACCTAGGTTTCCAATAATTGATGAATAGATTATGAAGAGGTGGTGAAAAGGGAAATCAGCCCCCCCCCCCACCAACCTTGGTGGGTGCCCCGCCCCTTAAGGAAGTCGTCACTGCCTCGGCCCCACCTCTACCCCTACCTCACGAATCATTGGTGTTATCGTAGCGGAAGTCCAGCCCTCAAGGACTCTTCTTCCCCTCCCACTTCCCATCCTATATAAGGGGGTAACGAGGGACCCACGAGGTCTTTGATTCTGGTGGGAATTCATAGACCCTGACCATTCATAATGGTCAGTATTAAAAGCACTTTTTAAAGCATCTGCTGGAACTCATAAGCCTCTTCATTTCTTTGCGCCGGGCAGCTAAAATTAGGACTTCCGGACCTTTCATTTTGGCGAGCCAGCCAGGAGTCCTCACTCATTCTGCCCGGCACAAAGCTATGAAAAGGTGTCTGGTGAGTTCTGATGTGTGTATGTGTGTGTGTGAGCACGCTTTGCTTCGTGTCTGTCTTAGTCTGAGATTATGTTGTATTCTGTGTCCAGTGGGAAGCTAGCTTTGTGGTGGTTTGGCAAATGTTATGAGCTCTTTGCTCGATGTGGAAACCGAGTAGAAGCAGACTTTGTTTCATAGGGGGGTTAAAGTCCCCCCGGGTGACTAAGGAATCTTCCACCTGATGCGTTTCCAGGTGTGTGTGGTTCCCCATCTGATGCGTATACCAGATGGGCAAGAGGTTGACGAACTTTGGCTGCTTAGGTCACGACCCTGGTGGTACCCCAGGGGTTTAGTAAGAGCAGCTGGAAGACGTTCCGAGCTGCTGAAGAGGTTGTCTGTCTGTGATTTTTGGAGCTCAAGAACTTGGTCATTGGCATAGTTGTCTGTCTAGGATTTATTGTGGAATGCAGAGATTACTTGAACGCATTTTGCTTGGTTATTTGTGGCGCCACGCTGTCTGTTTGTCTGTCTGTTTCTTGTCTGTGTGTTCTATGTTTTTTTTTTTTTGGTCTGACCACGGGACGCAAGCCCGACCCCCTCTCAAGGGCCGACCCCTGGGGAAAGGGGCCGACCGCCGGTGAGCCCGCGTCTCCCTCGCCCGTCAGTCGTCCCAGCAGCAGAACGCGCGATCCCCGCGGCGCGACAACAGGGCGCCCGAAACCCGTTCCCCCCCCAACCAGGAAGCTGGCGCATGCAAGGTCCACACTAGGGACTTGGCGGGGGGTGTTGGAAATTGCAAATCCCAGATTTCTCAAATGGCCATCGGGAATAAATTTTCCTGGAGAATTTCTGAACTTTGCAATTCCCCAACTATCCTGCCATGCGTTCAGGCCAAAAAGAGCAACTGGCCGTTTTTTTTCTAGCCGAAAAAAAAAATGCTTTTTAACTCACCACGTGGTGAAGAAATTCACCACGCCCCAGGGCAAACTATTGTCCTCCCAGCTCCACCTGGCTGAGGAATGTAGGTCATTTACATATCAAAGAAAAATCTAGCAAATGGTTTGGAAGTCAAAAAAAAAAAAATTTTTTTTAAGCATTTAAATTTCTAACTTAAAGGTTTCTTAAAAAAATTAATAAGAAAATGTTGCAAATTACTGTTGTTATTTTTGTTTGTTTTTCGGTGCACGTGAAAATTTTTAGCAGCGAAACCACTGCAAAAGAATGAGTGGCGAAGCTTAAAAAAAAAAAAAAAAAAAAGGGAGGAAAAAGAGAAGAAGCTGAATGGTAGGGCGTTTGCCTTGCATGCAAAAAGGAAAGTGGTGTAAAAGAAATTAAAAATGTGTAATAAAAAATGTGTATAATCAATCTAAATAATTATTAATATGTCTCTAGGTTAAAAAAAATGTAAATGTTTTTAAGCATGTTCTATCAAAAGTAGTAAGCATTCATTCTTTCTGGTTTTCAACATTAATTTGTGTAACGTAAATTGCTGGTGTTTAGAATTAAGCATAATTAAAATATTATTTTGCAATTTTTCATTATATGTTACCAAGAACATTAATATTTGTATCACAGGAGGTTTTATAAAATTGGTCATGGTTTTATTTGAAAATGTATAAAATGTTTCGTTGCAGAAAAAAATTCTAAAATTATCTAAGTAATTTAAGTAATATTTGCTTTTTCTCTTCTCCCAGAACCTTTTAGTACCATTTATGTCATGGCATCATGTTGCTTTGCACAGAATACAAGCAAATGGCTTTTCTCGCTGCATGAGGAGTAGTCCTCATGCAAACAGAAAATCAAAAAATTAGTAAGGGAACCCCAAAGCCCTCTTTCAGAGGAATAATTGGAGTTGAGGCGGTGTGACAAGCAGGCACCGGCGAGAAACTGAAATAAATGGCCTGAGTAAGGAAATTGAAGATTTTCCTAGAAGATTATCACAGCCTGTGGGCCCTGCTCTCTCCCTCAAGCTCAGAAGAGAATTCGAGGTCAGTCTCTTCCAAACCTGGAGAGGAGTGGAACAGACAAGTCACCTCTAAAAATTCCTGCAAAGGGTGAGATGCCCAGCCAGAAGAACCTCATGCTGAACCGACCAACTCATCAGCCAAACCTGAGTGACTGACATGAAAAACCCTGCTGTGTCTACAACCTATCCTCAGAAAAGTTCTGTAAGTAATGGGGGTGCCCCAGATGGAGATTTCTCCAACAGTGCTGTATATGTGCAAAGAAAAAAGCCAAGTTATTCAAATACCGGGTAAGGTACAAGGTAAAGGTGGAGAGAAAAACCATTTTTGGTAGCTAATTAAAATTCTAGTGGGCCTAACTTAAAACCCACTTCTTTGAAGTAACTTATGTAAAAATGCTCTTACTAGTTGTATTAAACCAGATCATAAATTGCAAATGCAAATGTTAGTCTAACTGAAGTAACTCAAAACTGTGTTTATTCATAATGCTATAATGCTTTGTTTTCTGTTAATTAATTTGTGCTATCATTACAGACAATAAGAACAGCTATGCCATTCAAGTTGTGCTATTTACTGCTCCAAGGCCTGAGTGGGTTAAGTAATATTCCCCTGTATAATTAATCTAATCCTTTTCAGGTGTTAAAACTGTAAAAGTAAACCAGTTAACTGCTCCTTTAGGGAAATATGAGATTTCACCCTATCTAGAGATTGAAACTGCAGTCCCCTGTCAGCCTGAAGTAGCTACAGAAGATTGATCTTCGACCACGTTCCCTCTAATAACTTCTAGGGTAATGAAATCTCTAAAGCAAAATGGTCATCAAAGAAAAAAAAACTATAAGGGGAAAATAAAGGCCGCAGGAATTAATAAGCCAAGTTAACTACTAAGAATAACATTATGCCTATCTATCCCAGAGGTTAAAGCAGGTAGCAAAAATTATGCTTCTCTTGGTAATGTTAAAAAGTAAAACAGTCATTAATAAAAATAAAATTTCTTCATCTCTGTCTAACCCAGTGCAGGAAAGGCAACTGGAGTTTAGGGCTCTCTACCCCAACAGCTGTTTAAGTTGCAAAAATGAAGAAAAGAAAGCAGAAACCTCCTTATTTTCGTTGTGGAATTCACAGCCTATGTGAAAAGAACTGCTGTCAAGGTGAACTGCATGCTTCCTGGGTTCACGCCTTCCATCCAAAACCTGAAAAGTGAAGCACACTGAGGATCCTCTCAAGATACGGGTCCGGCGGGCACACTTCAGCCCTAATGCACTCACTAACTCTGAAAATGCTCTCCCTGGCACTTGCTAAGGAAGGGCTCGAACTGCTTACCTCCGGTCCTCTACTTCCCATGTGTGTGTTTGGGGGGCCAGAATGGGTGTGTAAAGCAAAACCTCAGCCTTTGCCTCCCTCTTGGGGGTGGGGGAAATTGGCCTCTGGCTGTCCCTGTCTCACTAGGTAATCTAACCTTTGCTTCTTCTAGCTGTACTTATGTCAAAAGGTAATCCCGTTTAGCTTTAAATCTTCTGTTTGCTATTCATAACAGCACCAAATCTGTAAACCTGGGTCAGGTAGAAGGTACTCAGTGCTCAAAAGTCCTGCCTGCTCCCTCTAGCCCAGGGTATTTACCTCCAAAACGGGTATAAATATGTGGTAAAAATTTGGCTTATGCATCCCAGCATTAGTGCTCCCCAACATTAACATCATCCCAGGAACAGAGCCCATCCCTCTGCCTAGCATACATTTCTTAGGCACTCCTAGGTCTGAGCACTCTACTGGTAGGGCTCAGAAGTTGCAGGTAAATTGGTAACTGGAAAAGCAGAACTAACAGGGCTAGCAAAACTAGCGGGGCTAAACAAAAATAACAAACTCTCACAAAAGTTAATTTCAAATGTGTGAAACAGAATCAAGCACCATCAAGAGTAGCTGGCCAAGATAAAAAGCTATTAAATGGTCCCTTATGGTCTTTATGGCATGGAATTCTCCCCTATCTAATACCCCTACTGGGGCCCCTCCTAAGCCTTTTTACTTCTGGTAGCCATTGGCCCATGCAGGGTTAGCTCATGCAAATAATTATGACCAGTAATATCAGAAAGTAAAGGCCCCAAAATCACATTGGCTTCTAGGATTAGAAGCCTCCAGTACAAGAAGTGGGGATTGAAAAGGGAAATCAGCCCCCCCCCCACCAACCTTGGTGGGTGCCCCGCCCCTTAAGGAAGTCGTCACTGCCTCGGCCCCACCTCTACCCCTACCTCACGAATCATTGGTGTTATCGTAGCGGAAGTCCAGCCCTCAAGGACTCTTCTTCCCCTCCCACTTCCCATCCTATATAAGGGGGTAACGAGGGACCCACGAGGTCTTTGATTCTGGTGGGAATTCATAGACCCTGACCATTCATAATGGTCAGTATTAAAAGCACTTTTTAAAGCATCTGCTGGAACTCATAAGCCTCTTCATTTCTTTGCGCCGGGCAGCTAAAATTAGGACTTCCGGACCTTTCAGTGGTATGCAATGGAATACTATGCTGCTGCAAGGAATGACGAAATCATGCAAATTCACTGCAACTTGGATCAAACTAGAAGATATCGTGCTAAGTGAAGTAAACCAGATGAAGGATAAGAAGGATAAACACAGGATGATCTCACTTATCTGTGGTTACAGTATAACAGGATCAGGGAATGCAATGCAGTAAAAGGGGGATTCCCTGGACCCAAGAGTATAGGGAAGAAAATGACACATAAGGAAAGAAATAGAAGGGGAAAAGTAATAAGGGCAGCTGGGAGGAAGTAAAGGTGAAGGGCCCTGGATGGTTTAGAGGAATAGTATAGCTACATATCTAAGCCACAAAGTTAACAACATAGGAAAAAAATAAGATCAAAATTATAACAACCAAATATAAAAACAAGCCACAGGGTAGAAGGGAACTTGGGAACACCAGTCAGGGAATTGACACTGGTGCTTGTAATAGTACCAAAATATTGTACATCTAAAACTTAACTATTAACAAATTTGTGGATTATGATTCTTTAATTACAAACATTTTCAAATGTGACCTGTGGTGTTGAAGCACCCTCCAGTGGGTGGGGTGCTTGCCTTACACACAGCCAACATATGTCCAATCTCTAGCACCCTGAGGATGGTATCCCAAGGCCTGCCAGGAGTGATCCCTAAGTACAGCCAGGAGTAAGCACTTGGCACTGCCCAGTGCAGAGGAAAAATAAAAAAACAAAATATAGTTCAAATGACCAAGATATCCTTAACTAACTTAAAATTTTACAATTTTTAAATTGTAATGTATTTTTTGGTGTTTGGGCTGACAGCATGCAAAGCAAATGCCCTACTCACTGTACTAATGCTCCAGTTCCAATTGTAATTCATTTAAACTTGATACTTAATTCAATAATTAGAGACCTTTAGTATATTTGAAACAACTTATTTATATGAATCTATCTAATTTTCAATTTCAAATTTTGTGAAACCCTAATCCAACTCAAGTATTTACAATAAAATTTTAACATTCAAAGTTGGATATACTTTATGAAATATACATCAAATTTCAAAGACATCACAAATAAATGATTTAATGAACAGATGCAAATAAAAACTGAATTAATATCTCAATACCTGTAAAAAACAGCTTACATCAAAAGGAAAAGTGTTTGCAAGAGTGTAGAGAAAATGAAACAGCATGGCTTTCTGAAAAAGCTGAAACAGAGCCATTATAGAATCCAACAATCCCAGTTCTGGTTCTCAACTAGAGGATATAAAAAGATGGGGTATGTTTATACAATGGCATATTATTTAGCTATAAACTAGATGAAAGTTTGACAATGCAGCAAAATGGGAGATTCCTGATTGGGTTATGTGGAATAAAACAGAAGAAAAAGGCCAATTACTGGATAATTTTATTCATGTGTGCAGTTAAGAGTATAAACTTTTTAAAGGACAAATGAAATTTTAGGGAGTTTTTTTTGTTTTTTTTTTTTTTATTGAGACCAATGTGAATTACAAGTCTTTCACAGCTATATTTAAGGAACATATTGAGAGTGAATTAGGGCAATTCTCACCAACAGTGATGACCTCCCTCTGTCACTGTTCCCAGTATGCATTCCATACCTCCACCCTTAGCCCCCTAAACTGCTAGTCTAACAGGTTCCTTTTGTGTATGGCTTGTGGTTTGGGTCTCTTGATTCTACTGTCATTAGCTTTGAGTTGGGTATTTAAGACTGATCATTTTTTATTTCCACTCAATGCTCATGACACTTCTTTGCCCCTGGTATCATCTACTTTATTTTTCTCAGTTTGTAGAAAAACATAGAAATATGAGACAGAACAAGATAATCCATGTTCTATGGTTCTGATTTAAAAAAAAGAAAAGAGGGCCGGCGAGGTGGCGCTAGCAAGCCTTGCAAATGCTAGCCAAGGAAAGATTGGGACCGCGGTTCAATCCCCCGGTGTCCCATATGGTCCCCCCAAGCCAGGGGCAATTTCTGAGCACTTAGCCAGGAGTAACCCCTGAGCATCAAATGGGTGTGGCCCGAAAAACCAAAAAAAAAAAAAAAAAAAAAGAAAAGAAAGGAAAAGAAAAGAAAAGAAAAAAAGTGGGTGGGAGTCTTTGTCAGAAGCTATAAATATGAATTAAAAAAAAAAAAAGAAGAGGACGCTGGTATGACAAGTTTTTTTTTTTTCCATAGGCACCACAAGTATTAGGGAAATTAGAAAGAAAATTCCCTTGGCCTAAGAGACACAGGATGTCTCCACCATTGAACATACTATCATGAGACGACTAGGGGCTCCAGAGCTGTTCAATGAAATAAACAAACAGTTGGAGAGAAAGAATAGTGAATAAAGCTCTTGTCTGACTTGTCTGACCCAGTTAGAATTCTTCATATTGTATATGATTTCCTAGTCCTGCCATAAGTATTTCCCTGAGTAAAGTGTGGCCAAAATTTTAAATAAATAAATAAATAAATAAACAAATAATAAATAAATAAATAAATAAATAAATAAATAAATAAAAACACAATGGAACGGATAACAGAACTAATGTTACTTGGGGAAATAAAATAGGAATTAAATAGGAAAAAGGCAGAAGAAATAGCATTTGCAAGAAATTTTAAAAGAACATGTCTTTATATTACTGACATAACGGTAGCAATATGGAATTAAAAATAAAATGCATTATTACTAAAATGAATCTCATCTTTTTAAAAGTATACATAGCTTGCAACTTTTCCGGTGGACATAGTTCAGATATTGCTGCTAAACAAAGGTTGGCTGTGAACCATTCCCTAGCTTTATATCTTTGAACAAGTTATCTAGATTCTTTATAGCTTTAAGATTTATAATTCAATGATTCTGTATGTACTTAACTGACTTACCTCGGAGATACTTCACTTTAAGATATTCTGGGCTAGCCTTCTGGCCTGGAAGTGGATCATTTAGCATAACTTTAGTCTGTGCTTTTATTCCTTCATAAAACTGTCCCATTGCAACATGGCTAAGTCCTTTCATATACTGGCACACCTCATTATATGGTTCTAGTTGTAGACACCGCTGAAGTATAAAGGAGAAAATGCTGTAATAGTATCAAAGTGATTTAGGAAATCTTAACATGCTTAATTCGGCCTGGAATGAGAAAGGTGTCCTTCCAGAACAAAAACATGCTCTAGAAATTAAGCTATAAACTACCTTTAGATACAATATTCCTCTTCTGTGGATGCTCACCTTGAAGTTGTTAAGAGCTTCCTGCAAGCTTCCATGGTGATAAAGCATCATTCCCCGCAGCTGAAGAGTCTGCACGTGATTTTGGTTGAGCAATAGTGCCTTTTGAAAGTTTTCAGTAGCTGCTTCAAAATTCCCCAGTTCTCTAGGTATTTCACAACAGTTATAAAGTATAAGCATTTTAGTAAATATAAAGAATAAGCTGTCCTCAAAATGAGCATCCAATAAATAAAGTACCTGTGTGTTCTTGTATTCTCTTGGTGATTTCTTTATCATTTTTGTTTGTTTGTTTGTTTGACCACACAGGATGATGCTGAGGGCTTACTCCTAGCTCTAAGCTTTGGGACCACTCTTAGCAGCTTCTGATCAAACCTATGTCACCTGCATGTAAGGCATATGCCAAGCCTCTCTCTGGTCCCTATCTCTCCAGTCCTATCTCTCTGGTCCCTTATTTTGTCACTCAAAGCAACAATGCATTTGACATATCTCTACCTACTTTTTTAAATTTTACCAGTTAATGTAATAGCTAGAGATCTTTTTTAAGTTCTTTGGGGATAATTAACTTTCTGATTTTCAGAAATAAATGTTAATCAAATTCCTTTCCACAATTCATAAACTCCAGCCTTCTGGGTATTTGGATAGAAACACGTTTCTCCTTTGGAAAAATATGTAGGTTATCATCATACAATTTTATCTGTCTAAATAAATTCATTCTTCAAATTGTATCTTGGGCCAGAGCGGACAGTAGGCAGGTTGTTTGCTTTCCATTCAGTCAATGGTTTCTGATCCCTGGTGTCACTACCCGTAACAGGTATGTCTCCATCATTTAAGGTTAACATACACCGGATGTGTCTGGTCAGCTTTCCTGGTACAGTGTCTGGTTTTTCCCCAAGAAATATCTCTGCCAGAAAGCCCGTTGGAGAGGTTATTTTCTTAACCCCTGAGTGGATCACTGGCGATATTTCTGTCATACTTCTTACATGACAGTGACTTAACATTCTCCTTTAATTCGTTTCTGCTATACTACAGAAATTCGGCCTTAGCATCCTGTAGTCTTAATAAAAATTCCAGTACCAAAGAAAGCTGCTAGAAATTCTCTGCTGGCTTAGTACACTTGCAACTCAAAGTCCAGACAGCTACCTCTCTTTCTGTCAGCCTATTTACTTCCTAAGACCTAGTCAAAACATAGCATCTTCAAGACAATGGTCTTCTCTCCTTGCCTTTGAGCACAACAGCAGTATGATTTTGCCTCAGGGATTTTCCCTGTCACTTTGAATACCTGCTTACAAACAGGTGTGGCCAGTGTAGAATTAGGCTATTTTACTAGGTATAATTCTGTACCCCTTTCATAAGTTTTATCTCTTTCTATTACTAGATCATAGAAAGTGGGTCTTAGCCCCTAGCTAGAATACTATTTCCCTCAGGTTAGGGATATTTGTCATCAGGAGAAAAACCAGGATTTTCTGCTATCCCTTAATTTACATCAGTAATGACTCCTAGGGCCAGGCACTACTTTGATATGTAAGAAATTAGCCTTCCTTTTATCCTCTGCCCTTTGTTCCCCTGGAAATTACCTTGCATACCAGAGTTGTGCTTAAAATGTCATCAGCTGAAAAGTAAAGTTTGTCTCTCATCTCATAGATGTGAGTCCCCATACAATGCATTTTGTGTGGTCTCAATTATTTCATATTTCATATTCGTCCGCTCGTGTACCCACTTTCTTCTCGTGAAGGTTTTCTGACCCCACTAAGGTTTTGCTTAGGGTCGCAAGATGTCTGCAGCACTCTGGCAACCATAATAATTTCCTAATCCTTACCAGTAGTGATCCCTGAGCACAGAGCCAGGAAACATCTCAAATAAAACAAAATCAACTACCTTTCTTTGTCACTGAAGTTTTTCATATAAAACTTAGCATACCATAATGTAATTTAAAATTTGGAGGCAGAGCATATTTCAAAATTATGATAACTTTAGAAGATAATTATTCCAGACTAGATTCTTTTGCATTAAAATTTTGACAAGTAAAAGAAACACCAAGTTGCTGATATGACTGTTAAAAGTCCTCACTGAAGTGTGAGGACCCGGGTTTGATCTCAGCACACACAAAGAAAGATATCTTTAAAATATCCATTGTCAGGCTGGGGTGATAGCACAGCAGTAAGGTGTTTGCCTTGCATGCTGCTGACCCAGGACAGATCTCAGTTCGATCCAATGCATCCCATATGGTCCCCCAAGCAAGGAGCGATTTCTGGGCGCATAGCCAGGAGTAACCCCTGAGCATCACAGGGTGCGGCCATTATATTATATTGAATACTAGCCTTATATGCTGTTGATATATATACTCTATATACCCTTGGTGGCTCCCAAATCCTAGGCTTGGTCATCCCTAGTACCACTAGATCTAAACAGCAATGTATCACTGGGTCCTACTACACAACCCTCAGGGCCTCAATATAGGACTAAATATAACTAGGAGTGGTTCCTGAGCCTCTGAACCTGCTGAAGAAAACCACCTTGGGGAAAAAAAAAACACAAAATAAACATAAGGCTTCAGAGAAATGATCAGATATTTAAAATATCTATCTTGCTAGCACAGAATAACAAGTTCAATCTTGGGTGCCATCACACATGCCATGCAAAATCTTGGCAGCTCTGCCTGTGACCCTAATATCACATGTGACTTACAACATATTGCACATAGGTTTATGTCAGCACCATAACAAAGGTGTGCAATCTATGGCAAGCACTACAACTTAAAGATGTTAAGTATTAGGACAGAGAGAACAAATCCAGCAAACACAAGGGTGAATGTGTGAACAAGGACATTGTAGCAACAGAAATGAAGAGAAGATGCGCAAGGAAAATAGAAAGAAATGTTATTTTTAGATGCTGGGGATCAAACATATGAAAGGCATATGTTATACTACTAAGGTATACCCTAGCCCATTAAACACATCTATTATGGAGCCAAAGTGATAGACAGCAGGTAGAGTGTTTGCCTTGCACCTGGCCAACCCAGTTTCAATCCTTAACACCCGATATGGGCCCTTGAACCCTCCAGGAGTAATCCCGGAGTACAGAGCAAAAAAAAATCCCTAAGCATGAGAAAGTGTAGTCAAAATAATAACAAACATCTCTATTATTTGTGATTACCTTGTCTCTTCAAGTTACACCTTCCCTCTTGTTTATCCTTTTAATTACTTTACATACCTATAGGCCTGTCCCAAACTTTTGTATGCATCAATAAAATCAACTTTCTGCTTCAATGCTTCTTTGAAGGATTCAATAGCTTCCTGCAAAAAAAAGGGGAAAAATTGATTTCATTTGCATAACTTAAAAATTGTGTATCACTTAAATCACTAACAAACTTAAATATAGAGTTGCATATGGCCTAAGTGATTTTGTTTTATAAATAATACTTAAACATGGCAGATAGAAAGTATAACTGAGGCTACAAGAATTTAATTTCAATAGTAAACAAATGCATCACTATGTACAATAAATCTTAAATTTCTTCTAAAAAGAAAAGTTTCTATTTCATTAGCACTTTTGAGTACTTATGATACTGCCTTCATGTAAGCCACATTGCATTAACAAAACCACTGTGTAATAAAAGTAAGCTCAATATATGTGTGAAATTATTTTAAATGATCATAGCTAGAAGCATTAAAACTAAGATCCAACAAAAGATTTTAAAAAAGAATACAGTGTGAAGCTGTTTATACAAATAAGCAGGAAAGCTCCTAGGCAGTTTATCTCAAGTATTCCCATGATCTACGAAGAAAAAGAAAAATTAAATCAGCAATACTAAAGTTTGAGGGGTCCAGAGTATAGTTCTGCCAATTCAGCCTCAGGTGTGGACTAAGGGAGTAAGAGACTTCACAGGCACTATGCTTTAAGGAGGAGGCCGTAGGGATACATCGTGCACTGAGAATTCTCTGTGAAAAGTTAAGAAATGTATCATTCTGTTTAAGATTCAACAGTTTAGGCTTAAACTGGTATTGAATGTACTTTTCATAATGACTATTTACTATAATAAAATATATGAAGACATCTCACATATTTCCCAAGGAAAAGACATATCTAATAAAATGGTTAAAGTATTATGATCTCCTTTCCTCAGAAGGACTTTTTTAAAACTTCTTTGATATCATTTTACATCTAATTTGACCATTCATGTAAGAAGGCTACTGAAGATGCCATCTGCCTTGCACATGGTAAGCACTCAATAAATATTCCATGGTTTGGTAGGGACGCAATATAGTTCTATAAAAGAAGTATAATCCTAATTATTTTTAAAAGGTCACTTATACCCTGCTTATTACTGATTTTCTAGGTGGTTCAGGGCAGCAGGGCAAGAAGCTGGCTTTCAAACTCTTCAAAATCAACAATGCGACATCAATCTACTTAAGGAATCTAGCTGAACATCTACCTTTTGATAAAAGGGATTAAAAATAAAAAAATTTCAGCATTTAAAAAATGTGAAAGTCCATTCTGAATTAGACTTACTGTTGTAGTATAGTCATAATATTTTAGTAATTTTACAACTATATTTTAAATTTTGCAAACATGTATTGAGTGCCTACTATGTGTCAGGAGCTGTGTGGGAATATAGGGGACACAAAGATAAACAAGTCATTGTCTCTATCTTCTAAGAACTCCTATTCTAGTTAGAAGACCAATTATTTAATCAGGTTGTTAGAAAACAAACTAAGCACTACAGTAGAGAAAGCTGAAATAAAGCCTCCAGGAACAAAGAGAAAGAAATAATCAACTGAGCCTGGGAATACCAGGCCAGGTTTCACATAAGAAGTGACAATTGAGCTAGAGAGGTCTTGAAGAATGAAAATGATTTTGGTAAAGAGAGAGGGCATCTTAAGATATAGCTCTGTATAATGGCAGAGAGTGCTCAGAAACTGTGGGATGGGGAGCCATAAGATGGAAAGGGAAAAAAATGATGGACCCAGAATGAGAGTGGGTTAGCTCAGAGAAGGGTTTCTGTCACACTGTACAATCTGGGCCTCTTCAGCCTGGTTATTATACCTTATAAGCAGTAGGACCAAAAAATTTGTTCTTTAAATTAACACTAACAACAAAGACAGAACTGGAGAGAAGAAAACAGATTTCAATTAGGAGTGGTAGCGATAGTCTAGGTAAGAAATAATATAAGCTCAAATTGAGTCAATGTCTCTGAAGACACAAAAGGGTCACATTTAGGAGACATTTTAAAAGGTAAACTAAGACAATAAAAGGTAAACTGAGCCTAGAGTGGTGGGTGGAGGGTGGAGGAAAAGAAGAGTGGGTAGGAAGTTTTTAAGCTGAAGAGCCTACGGAGAGTGTTAACCAGCATGAGGAAGTACAGAAGAAAAGCTACAGTGCCAGGTAGGATGAGGTCATGAGTTTAGTTGGGTCATGTTAAAACTGGAATGTTTGTGGACGTCTAGTGGAGATGCCCAGAAGACATCTGCTGCCCACTGCACTTACAGCATGCTTGGACGCCACAGTTCTTCAAAGTCTGACTTCTCTTCAGCTTTTAAGAGTCTTTGGTTTCGGGGTTCCTGTCTAATCACTGCACAGCTCTCTACCTCATTCTGCCAAAGAGGGGACATAGCAGGATCAAGATTTTTAGGCCATTGGGAACAAAGAAACTTCTTGAATGAATCAGTCCCTAAGTATATGAACGGGCTCTGAATTCATTAGCATAGCAATTGCAAACATCACCACTTTAAGCTTTCCTTTATTAGTTGGTGGGCAGCCATCACACGGGGGCTATTCATTATAACTACAAGAACAATTTCAGGTACCTCTCAAAAAAATGTATCTATTCAATTTTTAATAGAAAAAAAGATAATCCAATCAAAATATTTTGGCTGTTTTTTCCCTAGGAAAATCCAAGTGTGATAAATCTGCAGAATGAAACAGTTTTGAAATTTGTAGAATATCATCTAATATAGTTAATATGTATCAAGCCATAAAGTAAATAAGCAATAACCTGCTTAATTATTTCTAAATTATTGTTGCCTTAGAGATTCCACCTTTAGGATATAAAGACAGCTCAAAGTGACTGGTCCATTTAAACTTCCTCTAGAGCTAACAAGAGAAATAGAGATATTTGAACTAAGACCAGTACACCAATGACTCAGTTTTTCAATCTGTGTAACTGGGACACCCTCTGTTCCTTCTATCCTTCATGGGAATTCCAGTGGGTTGAAAGAGACAATACATAAAACACTCTGGGCTCATCAGATAGCAGATCTATAAAAATGCAAAGAAAAATTTACCATACACATGTTGATACTGTTATGAGTATGGTGAAGGAATCAAAATAGTTCAGGCTAATGGATTCACTGATAGGCTTCAAGTGTCCAGAAAATTAAAGCAGTGCTTCTGTTCTCATCATGAAGATTTGGACTAAACCAAACTGAACTGAAAATTTAATCCTTGTCCAATTGGCTGTTAGTATCTTTGCTACCAAGAAAAAAAATTCTATTTTCAAATAATGCAGAGTCCTGTTCACATTCCTATACTTGCCTTTATATAAAGTTAAAGGTGAAGTTTTTTTTTTTTTTTTGGTTTTTCGGGCCACACCCATCTGATGCTCAGGGGTTACTCCTGGCTAAGGGTTCAGAAATTGCCCCTGGCTTGAGGGGACCATATGGGACGCCGGGGGATCGAACCATGGTCGCGATCTTTCCTGGGCTAGCGCTTGCAAGGCAGATACCTTACCTCAAGCGCCACCTCGCCGGCCCCTAAAGATGAAGTTTTTCTTTTCATTTCCTTCCTTTAAAAATATTTCTATTAGGGGCCGGTGAGGTGGTGCTAGAGGTAAGATGTCTGCCTTGCAAGCGCTAGCCAAGGAATGGACCACGGTTCGATCCCCCAGTGTCCCATATGGTCCCCCCAAGCCAGGGGCGATTTCTGAGCGCTTAGCCAGGAGTAATCCCTGAGCATCAAACGGGTGTGGCCCCCCAAAAAATTTCTATTAGCAGAATAGCAACCAAGAGTTACTATTTTAATATTTCAAATCATTTTCCTTCATAAAATAACCAAGAAACAGAATTTGAATATAGTACTAAAACTCTAATTTTTAAGTGACTGAAAAATGAGAAGACTAGAGGGCAAATACAAAATAAACTAATCTAATAGCTGATCAAAACATATTTCAATAGCTGCTTTCAAAGCTTTTGATTGCCAGTCTGAATCTTGAGGGAAGAAAAAAGCCCTGTTAAAATTCTCCTATACATATTAAGGAAAAAAGGTGTATAAAATATAACTTGCAAAATGCCTTTAGTTTTGGCTTTTAGTGAATAAGAGATATTTTATTAGTCTATGAAGTAAAATTCCACATGCAAAATAGTCTATAATAACTAATGTATGAAAAATATTTATAACTCACAGACTACTTAATGATCACAATTACTCCAAGAAAAAGAGAGATAAAAATCATCTCTATTTGGTAGGTGAGGAAAGAGAAACTAAAAGAATTTAATTTGTTCTGTGATTATGAAAACTTAGAGCAAATTTAAGTTTAAAAACTTAAACTGCAAATTCAATGCTCTGCTCTTGAAAATTATTCATTCCACTAACATTTATTGAACACACTGTAGGTAACAGTCACTTTACAGTAGCACTGATAATTTATTTACATTTAGCCTTTTTAAAGGTAAATCCTTTCCTTATTCTCTTTGTTTGCATTTTCTTAAGCTGTATTTCTGCCAGAATATCCTGTCATGACTCATAAAACTGTAATTCTTTAAGTTTTCAAACTTCTTTTTTTATCCTTTTTTATTGTAAGAATTTATTCAAGAGACAATTGATTAACATAATGAGGTAAACTAACATAACATAATATAGTGACATAACATAACATAATATAATTGATATAATAATAATAATACATGTAAGTCAAAGAAAGTTTCTGATTAAAAACACAATTTTTTTTTCATAATGGCTTACATATCTTTCACTGTAGTATTTTAGGTACATATTAACATTGAATCAGAGGAATACCCATCACCAACTATGTCCTCCCCCCATTCCAGTTCCCTTTCTACAACCCATATACCCCACCATCACCCCCGGGGCTGCTAGAGTAGGTGGACCCCTCTTTGACTGGCTTATTATTAGTGATCATATATCTGTTTGGTCCTGGAACCCTCCCTTGTTTCCCCCTCTATTTAAGAGGCAGAGTTAGAAAAATCGAGGTATGTGGTTTTGTTTGAAGGAAAGAAAAGCAATAGATTGGGGTACAAAATAAGAGGAAAAAAAAAGACAAAAGTCAAAAGTCAAATACGCTGAAAATGGGCAGAGTCCCTCTAGAGGCTTCCAACCTCAGTTTGATAGAGGATGTGAAAAAGGTAATTGAGATACCACAAAAATACAGAAAAAATATCGAATTAAATAACTGGTGAGCACTACAGCAATAAAGACAGGCACCACACAATAGTCTCAGATCTAAAATCAAATCATGCTCGAGTGCAAAAAGAAAAAGACAAGACAAAATAATATAAAATAATATTGGAGACATCAAACGTAGTCTCCACACCGAAACAAAGACATCAAAAAAAATCGATCAATGGATAAATAAACATGTGGAAAAATGATTGTTTTGTGCCTTTTTTTTTCTCCTTTTCTTTATCCCCTGCATAGGCACAGTAACTACTGGGGATATTGTAGAGGGAATTCCCTTGACCTAGGAGATACAGGGTTTCTCTACCCCTTAAGTATACTGTCATGGGATTAACTCTAGACTCCTTGCTTACTCTCCCCTTGCTGCTTTCGTGGTGTGTGGAAGACTTCTGCTTTGTCTTGGATGGTAAAATCAGACCTCTGTTTCTAGAGAGTTTTCAAACTTTTTCTATGAAGAAAGTTTCTCTTGAACACATAGTCAGAATGAGGCATTTTCATGTATATTGGCTGATTGTATTTAGTTCTTAAGCCAGGCTGTCTTTGAGCAAGTATTTATGTCCTGTACTGGAGCATATACTATGTACCCAGCTTTGGAAATTGAGGTTAAAGAGAAAAACCCAGAGCTCAGTCTATTTCTGACATCCCTGGCTTCCTTGGCATAAGCTTGCTCACATTAGATTTTCAACATATGACTGAGAACATAAAATCAAGAGTGAAGGCAGAAAGAAGAGACAAGATAAAGATGACACTTCTTCCTAAACTTTGAGTCAGCTTAGACAAGTCTTTCCTTTTCTGTCAACTTCTCAATAGTGACCAAATGAACAGCCTCCATGTAGTAGAAACATAATCACTGATCAAATCCTGCTCCTGTAGCCCAATCAAGATTCTCCATCAACAACCTAAAATGTTACCAATGTCTTTTTGGTCAGCCCTTCTATTCCTAATCTACTTTTCTGACATCATGTCAGAATCCATTCCCTAAATGACAGATTTGGCCTTAATTAACTATATATTTCCATCTAGATCAGGGGTGGCGAACACACGGCTCTCGAGCCGCATGCGGCTCCCAGCCAAAATGAATGCGGCTCTTTGTCTCTTCTCATTCTTTTGTATACAGTGGCTCTTTGCCAAGTTTGGATTTTGTTCTGCTGCTTCTGAGGAGGGACCTCTGAGGAGAGATCTCCAAGCCATAGTGCCACCCTGAGGCTGTGTCATTCTGTCTTCCATCCCTCAGAAACAACTGCACGGGCCAGCGAGCAGGGGACCCATATGTCACATGTTGGGTCACATCTTGCTGTTAGTTTTTAGTGTGGAGGACGCAGCACACCCTCACCATCATTGCAGGATTTTGACCCTCACTCAAAATGGCAAAATGCAATATGTGTTTAATATATTATTGTTAATAGTAGCACTAGTGGTGGGAATGCCCCTCATTCATTGTCACTATGTACCATAAATGATGCAGTGAAAGATTTGTTATGCGCTTTGGTCAAAATAAAAATTAAAAAAAAAGTAGATGCTTTTGTGTGTCTGTCTGTTTTGGCAGATCACTGCGTGGTGTGGCTCTCTGACTCTCAGTTTAAAATTTTGGCTCTTTGTGTCAAACTTGTTCGCCACCCCTGATCTAGATCCTACTCTTTCTGTGGGCCTATAAATTAAAGGCAAAATGCTCACTATTACATTTAGACATTTTAGAACCTACCTCTACTTCAGCAACTTTCTTACCCCATTTCCCTTACACTCAAACCGTACTACTGGCTACTACATGAAATGATCAAATTTCCATATTCTATGTCATCACTCATGCTATCATTTCCAACTACAGAACTATTCTCCTCCTAGCTAACCATTCAATGTTCAAAACAAAGTATACTTCTTTTCTGAAACTTTCTCTAATGCCATAGTTTAAGTGGATCTTTCTTATAAGTTTTTTTAAAAGTTTTCAAAGAACTTCACCTACTTTCTTTAGTGTATACTTTAATCTTATAAACCTGTATCCTTTATATGTGTAGGCGTTATTTCTCATAATCTTTTTATCTCTTCCCTTCTACATCTTCTTTCATACCTACCCAAATAGTAGAAGCTAACTATATGGATTCAAACTACGTTATAGGGGCTGGAGAGATAGCATGGAGGTAAGGCGTTTGCCTTTCATGCAGAAGGTCTGTGGTTCGAATCCCAGCATCCCATATGGTCCCCCAAGCGTGCCAGGAGCGATTTCTGAGCGTAGAGACAGAAGTAATCCCTGAGTGCTGCCAGGTGTGACCCAAAAACAAACAAACGAAAGCAAACAAACAAACACAAAAAAACAAACTACTTTATAAAATACACTACTAATTAGACACATGAGACCCTTTGAAATATACTAAAGTTCCAGTAGATTCTTCCCACTCACAAAAGCAGTCATTACACTACACACAACACATTCACCTTCAAAAGTCCTCTGTGAAAGAAAGTTAAACCTTTATAAAGCATAGCAATCGGCTGGTTTTTGTTCAGTTCTAAGGACTGCTGAAAGTCTTCATGCGCTGTTGCATAGTCCTACAAAAGGGGGAGTGGAAAAAAATAAAGTAGCATTTACTAGATAGTTGGACATTTTCAACTTTTGATTGGTAGCGAAAAAAAATTCCAATTAATTCTATACCCTTTCCTGGATTTAAAGGAAATATTTTATATCATAAATATTAGCTATTAATTATTGAAACAATATTTTTAAAAAATTAATGAAAGAAACTCACAAAGATTTAATTTAAACATACTGTTTAATTACATAAGAAACAATATTCAAAAAAACATTAAAATGAGAGTAAAGTAAAGGAGGTAAGGCACATGATAACCCTGATCTTTGAAGATAGAACCATTACTAAGCCTGAACACTACAGGTATGGCCCAAAAAAGAAAATAAAAATAAAATCAGAAATTTTCAGAGAAGGCTACAAATTATTTCCTGGCACTAGTCTTACTTAAACTGAATAATTGTATCACATACCATAATCAATCTTAAATTGTATTATGCTAAGACTTTTTAAATCTATTTTCTTTTTCTATAAAAAGAGAAAAGGCTGTTACTCAAATTATGTAAACTGTGGTAATCATAAATACCACTATGATGAAAAAAAAGTGAATTTGTTAAATTTGAGTCATTTGAAGAGAAGTTAAAGTCCAGGAACCCTTATTATTTCAAGTAACGGTGCTTGAGCTATAATAAAGAAATTAACTTGTGAGACTAAAGAAACAGCTCAATGGGCTGTAGTTTATACTATGTATGCAAGAGGCCCAGTTTGATGCCTAGGTGGGTACAACAAGGTCTTCCAAGCATTGCCAGGATCAAACCCTGAGCCCAGGATTATCTTCTGAGCATCACTACGTATGGGCCTAATTTTTTTTTTAATGAAATTAAAATTGTACCTCTAAACACACTGATAACACACAAACTTTGCTTCCTTACACTAACCTTTGCAGGAAGGCTTAAAACATAATAAGAGAATCAAACTTTATTTCTTGTTTCTTTTTCTCCCCCACTTCCTCCTCATAAATATAGTTATTTACTACTAACAGTTCATGCAAGAAAATGTGTTTGACACTTAATATTTTTCCATTGGGTTCAATTTCAGATTAAAAAAACAACCTTTTTAACTCCTGTATCACAAACAGATTACTATGAAGTAAAATCTTTACTTGAAAGGAAATGCTTTAAGACAAAAATAAACTCACCTCTGATATAAAGTACAAGGTTCCTCGATGTCTGTATAGCCTTGCTGATGGCTGAAGCTGAATAGCTTTAGTAAGATCACTTACTGCTTCACTAATTCGCCCCAGGGGGGATAAAATCTGTAAATCAAAATAATTAATTAGGGAAGAAAAATATCATTTATAAACCCTAAAATGTCCAATAATTTTCCCTTCTTTTTTTAATTTTGTGACACACCTCACCATGCTCCAGGGTTACTCCTGGCTCTGTGCTCAGGAATTTCTCTTACTGTTTCATGTGGAATCATATGGGATGCCAGGGATTGAACACACGTCAGGCACATGCAAGGAAAGCGCCTAACCCTTTGTACTCTCTTCAGCCCCTAATTTTCATTTTTTAATTCCAATTCATCAGATGTGACTCAAAATATTATCACTATTGGTGGATTAGAGTCCTTAACCTCAAATGCTTTATAGTGAGGTTCAAAATCCAAATTGGGAACCACTAATCTATGTCTAGCCAAGAAGAAAGCTAAGAAAATACGACTGCAACTCTCTTATCACCATTTTCATATTCTAAGTTATAAAAAATGTTTTTCTCAAAGTATGACTAAGCTAGTATTTATCTTCCATCAAAATATGAAAGTCAAAATCAACATAACAAGTAAATTAAAATAATTAAAATATAGGCTATGAGTCCTCAATGGTCTTTAGCTATATCTTCTATGTCAATAAAGACATAGAATATCTAAAATACAAGGTTCTTCTAAGTACTTCTGTGGTAATGTGTGTGTGTATCTGTGTGTGTGTGTGTGTGTGTGTGTGTGTGTGTGTGTGTGTGTGTGTGTGTGTAAACTCTTAATTCATGATCTAAATGTAGGGAGATAAACTTTGTAAGTCTGTTCAGAAAGTACTCAGCAATTAATTGTGTTCAGGCAATAAGACAAAACAGAAGATAAATTTCAAAAGTGTACCAAGAGGATCTTATGAGATTCAAAATAGATGTCCATAGTCATGCAACTAAGCTCCAGCATTATATCCTGACAAACAAACTAAACTTTGAATTTAATTTGTTCCTTAAATTTTTCTACTCTGCGAAAGCAGTAAAAGAGAGGATGATTGACGTAGGCAGTGTCAAGAATGAAAACACAGAAAGAGAAAAGAAGAGCAATCTGTTCCTAAGAATTTAAGAATCATATTAGTCTCGGGTTATATTTTAGAAGAACAAATAACTCACTCTTCATATACTAGTAGTATACATAATAATAAGTTGGAAAACTTTTACAAATTAATTATGTTCATTAAATATAGACTTCAGGAAGTATAAGTTTCTCATAAAATAATCTCTCACATAGATGACAGCTCAAAAATTCACAATATTAGTTATCATTACTACCCAATGCCAGAAAATAGATATTACTATAATGTTTAAATAACTGAAATCACTTAAATAACAGTATATTTTTAGTTTTTTCTTTTTATAGTGTAACACAATATTTAAAAATTTTATTCTCCATGAAATAAATTTATAGGACAACAGGCTTAAAAAAACCAAACAACTAAAATCCACTGTACTATGTTTTGTAATTGTTGTCATTTGTGCTTTTTTTTTCCAGATAATTTTTTTAAACTTTATGTATTGATTGATTGGTTTCTGGGCCACACCCAGAGGCACTCAGGGGTCACTCCTGGCTCTGCATTCAGAAATCACCCCTGGCAGGCTCAGGGGACTATATGGAATACTGGGTATTGAACTGGATCCCTCCTGGGTTGGCTGCATGCAAGGCAAATGCCCCCAACTGCTAGGCTATCTCTCTGGCCCCAGAGAGAATTTTTTTTAATTTAAAAACTTCCCTTGAATTAATGGTTTAATATTATGGCATGTCAGAGTGGATTCCTACTTCTGTATGTGTTTAAATATGATCAACCATCTAACACTAAAGTTTAACCACCACAAAAGATACCCTGATCTATTCCTCTAACCCAGTATCATTCAGAATATACAATTAAACTTTATTTTATATCCACAGATTTTAAATCTGCTAAATGTTTTATTACTACTTTAATTCATGTTTTATCATAAAATTTTAACATTACAGCATAAAATGAAAGAGCATGAGCAACCTCTCAGTGCAGATGACCACATTAGCTACTGAATGTTACATTAAATATCAACAAATTTCCATGAAATGAAGAACAAGTTAAAATCACCAGATCCTTACAGTCATATTACAGAGCAGATAAATTACAAAAACGTGCAAAAAACTGAAGCAGAAGTCAGACAGCAGTCAGAAAAGCTTTGTGACTCAGAAGGGCTGTTTTCACACACAGGTCAGTGCACTTCTCAGAAGACTGCAGCTACAGAGCAAAGGGTAGCAGCCTTACACTGCGTCTAATCAATGAGCCACACCACAATACATATGGAGAGTATTATGCTGAGAAAGAGTCAGGTGTGGGAGAAAAATTGAAGTACAGCACTCAGTTTTAAACTATAAAAATATAAAATATTTTGGTAAGAATACCCAAAGACAATAGAGATAAGGACCAAGAGAATTGGTTTATGGTAAGAAGCTTGCCACAAAGAGAAAGGGAGTGCAGCTAGGGCAAAGAAGAGACCATCATGACAATGAGGTAAAAATAATAGTTGGTGGCATAGTTCCCCACACCAGCACCAGGAATCTACCTCCAGGGGAGACCCTAATACGACCCTGGCACCAACTTGCTCCAGGGTAAGTTCATATGACACCTGAACAATGGGGAAACAGCAACAACTTGATCTAAAGGCAGATTGCCCTATCTCACCACCTAATGATGAGGTGAAAACAGAAGATGCTCTGTCCTAGAATCTGTGCACAAACCAAGATCTCTAATTACAGAAGTCTGACTGCAACAATGGCCACTGAGCAGAACTTTTCCGGGGACCATAAAGAAAGACTTTATCCTAGGCTTCTTCACATAAATAAAAACAATTCTTTTCTTTAGTTTGACTTTGAAATACTGTAAAATCAGATAATCAAACATTAAGTTTTGTTTGTTTTCTATTTTCTATTTTTGGGCCACACCTGTCAATGTTCAAGGTTTACTCCTGACTGCACTCTAGAAATATTCCTAGCACTGGTCAGAGGCTGTATGATGCCCAGAGTAGAACCAGGTCAGTCACATGTAAAGCAAGAACCTTACCTACAGTATGATCTCGCCACTACCCCAAAGTTAATTTGATCAGGTTAAATACATTAATATCAATTCTAAAGCATTTGGCATGGTAAAATGTGCATTAAAACACATTATCTAACATGAAACATGTCAGTTATTTTAAGAAAACAATAAAATGAATATCTTTAATTTAAAAACATTTAAAAAGAATATCCTTGGCACAAGTACCTTTCTCTAATCTGATAATCCATATGAGTTTGCCTCTCAAAATATAAGATCTGAGCTCAAATCATCACCTTGTGAGGTTATATAAATACTCCCAACACTCTTTTTCCCTTTTGGTGTCTAGTCTTAAGAATACTTCCTAACATCTTTAACTATGTTACTTCTTTGTCTCCACCTCAAGTCATGAGTTCCTTCAAAGTCTAGTTTTAGTCATCCTTAACTGATCTAACCTTTAAGTAGATAGGTATCGTAAGAGTTACATAGGAGGTGTGTAGAGAACTCCCATGGCTAAAGCACATGTGTTGTTCCAGGTTTGACTCCTGAAACCTCATGGTCCCCAAAGCATCACTGGGACCAATCCCTGAGCACTAAACTAGGATTACAACCTGAACACCACATGGTATGATACTAAAACAAGACAGAATGAAGTATAAGCATGTTTATACAGACACATCACACAAATCCACACATACACATACACACATGTATTAACTGGCTATTAATGCATTTTCATCATACAGCCATATTAGTTTTCTAGAGTATGCCATAGTACAGTAAATATCATATTGAAATTCTTCAATAACTACTGATAACTCATATCATAATTTCATATTTTAATATTAAGTATGACTATTAAGTAAACTTAGTCTCTAATTTTCTAATAGTTTCAAACATGTTTAAAGGCAATTATATATGGAGAAAAATGTATTATGGAGAAGAACAACAGGAAAATCAAAGTTACAAGTAACGAAAGTAAAAAAATTCTGATTTTCAACTTGATATTCAACTAATCCAATAATGACAGAGGGAAAAGAAAACCACACTCACTTCTGCTCGCTGCTCAAATACCTCTGGACGATCTGGTTCCAAGGTAACTACTCGACTCAGTTCAAACAGAGCAAGCTCAGCATTCTTAATGTCCTTGAAAAGTCATTGGCTTAGTATGAGATAAAATGTTACTCAAAATCAGGATGAATAGATTTTCTGAAAACACTAATAAGTTATAAATCATTTCTTTATTAATAAACAAATTGCTTAACTACTATACAAGATATCTACAAAGGTAAGTAGGTTATAATGATAATATTTAAGTCTACCTACTCATCAACATTGGCCCACGGTAACTATCACAGGTTGCAGGATAGTAGGATTACTAAACTTAAGTTTTAAATTTAAACACTGAATCCATAAAACTTACAGAATGTGTAAGCGGATACTAACAAACAAAATGCTGCTGTCAAATAAGGTGGGAGAAAAAAACCTCAAAGTTAATGTCACTCTAAGCTTATATTAAAAATATATACATGCTGCATAATTTCAGGTTAAGATATAAAATTAAGAAATTATAATTAAAAGGAAGTAGCTTATACCTGATCTTTACCTTTAAATTAGTATTTCCCAAATCTAAGTTCTTTCTTAATCCTCTAAATCTAAGAAGTATACACATATAAAATGTCTCTGATAGACTAGCATCCAAAGTATATTTCATTTGAGTATTTTTAATATATAAGATTATAAAACTTCATGGCCTATATCCTAGATTATTTCCTTATTTACTACCTTATTTCAAGAATCTTTTCATTTGTGTACTTGTTTCTTATTATAATCTTCCTCCTCTGAGAAATAGAGGTAATAATTTGATTATATCTATAAAGATATTCCTGTATGAAAGTTTATTATATGATAAAAATAAAATTTTGCAAAAAATCCTGTCCTCTTATTCAACCTTGAATAACAGTGAAGGAACTTGAATTCTAAGTCCCACTGCAGTGCTGATGCCTGGCTTGATCTTTATTGATGAAGATATTTTTTGGAAGTTAGTCTAGTTTATCACAAAGGGAAGTTTAGATAGGCAAAGGCTATCATTTTTGGAGAAGTTAGTATAGCAAAATTGACTTCAGAGAGTCTGGTGATAAAGCTCTGTCCACCACTTGCTAACTACCCAATCTTGAGTAAATCCTCTATTGCCATTTTCTCATTCATGAATTGAAGCAATATCACTGCATGTTCTATGAGAGCTCAATGAACTCCAGTTGCCGTACTTGAACCCTAGTCCATGTCAAATCATGTAGGCACTATGGGAAGCATAGCTATTCCATACTCACATGTAGTCCCTTCTTTCCATAGGCTATCCCTCGGCCATAAATTGCACTAACCAGATCAGGCTCCTCCTAGTCAGACCAAAACAAAAACACGTCAAAAACTATAGACAAAAACAAAACAAAACAAGTAAGTTTCTGCTTAAAGTACTTTAAAGTCACAGCTCTATATCTTTTCTGCTACCATCAATCATAAGCCCAACCATAAAAGAGAGTATTTTTAAAGCTCGTTTGAATGAAAGAATTCTATGGTTTTCCAAGCAGGAGAGATCACGCAAAACACCAAAATGCTTTCCAGGCAGGAGACCCTGGGTTCAATCCTTGGCACCAGATGGCCTCATGAGCACCATAAAGTAGTAACCCTTGAACATCATGGAAGTGTGGGCCAACCACCAAAATGAAAGAAAGGAGAATCCACAGATAGTACAAGACTAATGCAAATGCCATGCATATGGTCGACCTTAGTTTGATCCCTGGTGTCTTAAGCATAACCAGACATAATCCTGAACCACAGCTGGGGTGTTCCAGGTAATCTCTGGCACGAGAGAGCCCAATCAATACTGCACCCTCAGGCTTTTGCATTAACTGCTGGCCTGGTTAGCCAAGAACTGCCAAGAGAGGCCCCAGGCCTACTGAACACCACTTGGGACATTCTCCTTATCAATGAGGAAGGAAAAGAGAGAAAGAGATCAAGAGAGAGCAAGAGTGAGAGCGAGAGAGAGCAAGAAAGAGAAAGAGAGAAGACAGAAAGAGAAAGAGAGATTGAATTGAGCTCTGAGTAATTTTCTTTCAGTCATCTTATTTAAATGTAATAAAACAACTGGCAATCATATCTTAGAGAGAAAATAAGAGGCTGTGTAGAGTACAGGATTGGTAAAATCTTTTTATAGTTTGCCTTGTTCATAGTCATGAAATAATCTGAAAAGGCAAGAACCCTTCAGCACCACACAATGAGAAGTAAATGACTTTGCTCTACTTACTGGTAGGGATTCAAACAGTCTTTCTACTAATGCATCAGCATTCAAAATCAAGCCTTTCCAGCAACTTGCCAGCCAGATGAGCTAAATGAAATACCATCTACCCAGGTTAATCTTGTGAAGTGTCAAACTTGTTAAATGAGTGAGGTTATATGTGACCTCTGCAATTTTTTACTTCTTGGAATCCTTTCATTTAGATTAAGGCATTTTTTTAAGTCAAGAAAAAACTGAAAAGCCAACAGCTTCTATCAGTTTCTAGGGAAACTATTGATACTGCTAAGGAATTTTTTAAAAAGTACCACACAAAGCACTTCATAGATTGATCTTTACCTTAAAATCTAGATAAAGTGTATACCAGGTATTTTAAAAGAAGATAACACTAACGTTATTGATGAGAAGTGGGGAAAAATAAAGGAAATGTCATGCACTGGTGGAGTAAGAAAGGAAGGTAACTTGATAGGAAAAGATACATCTATTCAAGTGGCAAACTGGTACAAAATGGCCTTATGGTATGTGGGGAAGATTAGAAAAACAAGTAATGAGGCCAGAGTGGTGCACAAGTGGTAAGTCTTCTGCATTGCCCGCACTAGCCTAGGATGGCATCCCATATGGTCCTCCAAGCCAGGAGTGATTTCTGAGCACATAGCCAGGAGTAACCCCTGAGCGTCACAAGGTGTGGCCCAAAACAAAACAAAACAAAACAAGTAAACATTTATAGATCTCTAGTTTCTCTTGGAAATTTAAAGTTTACAAAATTTAAAAGCAGGTCCACATTCCAGCATTCTCACATGACAAAATCTAACTAGTGCTACATACTGGTTACCACTTTGGCTGAGGAATTGTGTACGTTTGTCAGTTTATCACCTCCATTACCCTCAAGACTAAGTGGCCTTTCTGGCTCCCAGAAATCTGAGCTTTTTATTTATAATAAGTATTTGTTGCATAAGATACTGTCCATTCTATATGCTTAATATGTTATAAAATAACAAATGTTGCTACATGTAATAAATAATAATTATACAGCACCCAATATCTATGTGTCAAAAACAAAAGTCTTCAGAATATTAACAGCCATTTTTTTTCTGGGCAGTAAGATTATTAAATATGTTCCCATTCTATTCCTGTTTAAACTGGTCCTGTTTTAACTGTCTAGAATAAAATATATAAGAAAAAAATTTCCTGGGCCCGGAGAGATAGCACAGGGGCATTTGCCTTGCAAGCAGCTGATCCAGGACCAAAGGTGGTTGGTTCGAATCCCATGTCCCATATGATCCCCCGTGCCTGCCAGGAGCTATTTCTGAGCAGACAGCCAGGAGTAACCCCTGAGCACCTCCGGGTGTGGCCCAGAAACCAAAAAAAAAAAAAGTTTCCCAAAGTAATATGTATTCTAGAAAACAATATTTTATAACAATCTGTAATATGTCATAATATATTTATATGTATTTATATAGCAATAATTATGTAAATTATAGTAGTGTATCTACCATATAATTTTCATTTAAAATTTATTATAATGCCATAATAAATTAATTTTATATAGAAATTTTAGAAAAATTAAGTACACTCTATAATCCTTTCACCTTGAGATAATATCCTTCTCGGAGTTGGGCAGAGAGCCAAAAAAGTATGCAGAAGGCCCAGATTCTATCCTCAGCACAGCATGGTCCCCTGAGAACTAGCAGAAGTGGCGTTTGGGCACAGAGCTAGGCATGATCCCAAAGCAGAAAATAAAACAAATAGCCTTCTTTAAAGAAAGGGTGAGGAGCTGAAGCATAGCAGGTAGGGAATTTTCCTTGCACATACCAACCTGGGTTTGATCCTCCAGCATCTTAAGATGGTCCTAAGCCAACCAGCAGCAAGTTCTAAGCAAAGACCCTAAGCACCACCGGGTATGGTCCAGAAACCATAAGAAAAAAGGGGGGGAGTGAGCAAGAAATTTGGAGAAAGAGGAGGAGGAGGAAACAGAGTTTTCCACTGAGGACTTAAGTGTAAGATTTCTCATGCTTTAGTACCTGCTAGAAGTTAAGACAAATAGAAAGCCAGGACAAGGTTAGGACAAAGGACTGAATGAACTTATTTAACTCCTCCCCTATTTTGATGACCTCCAGTGAAAGAAAAATCTACTTTTAGATTTGTAATACCAAACTATATTATAGAAGATCCTTTTATCCTAAAACTGAGAAACATTTCATACCAGATGACTAATAGGTAGATCAAAAAAATACATATATAAAGTTATTCTAGTGATATGACTAGTATTTTCAGTCATCCTGTAACCAGATTTGTCTGGGAATCATCCTTCCAAAAAAACACCTCTCACATAAAATTCTGGTTAACTTGATCTCTTGCCTATTAGCCTGCCTCTTTCGCTTAGGTTAGTACAAGTAATTTACTTCACTATTTGTTTCTTTGAGAAGATGAGTCTCCTCTCTGGATCTTTATCAAGAGTTACGTCTTAAATCTGATCATGTCATCCACAGTGGTTAAAATAATCAGTGATTCCCTAACACCAACATTTATTTTTACTCCAACCACAGTAATGCATTTCTCATTGTAACCCAGCATACACACTTAAGTATTTAACACTCACACAAATATATAACAAATATTGGAAACAAGTCTTACTATATCATGTATAGCCTTACTATGCAAAATATAATGTAATTTTTCTAATTTAGCATACTTTATTTTTAAAAGTGCTTGTCCTACAAGGAAATGGGAAACATCCTCTGCTCAGGGACTAGAGTCACTAGATCATTAAAATGACAAGGGCCGGGAGGACCAATCCATAGTAGAAAGCTTGACACACAAGAGCAGGGGAATACAGTTAGGGCAGAGAAGGGACACTGTGACAATGAGAGTTGGGTATGATCATTCTCGACAAGAAATAGGTACAGAAAGGAAGTAAAGTGATATGAATGATAACCTTTCAGTAACAGTATTGCAAGTAATAATGTTTAAAAGAAAAAAGAGAAAGAAAATTGTCTGCCATTGAATCAATCGGGCTGAGGGAATAAGGAGAGGGGCACACTGGTGGCAGGAAATGCACACTGGTGAATCCAACTATCAAAAACTTATTAGGTCATGGTAATTCAATAAAAAAATTGTAAAAAAAAAAAAAAGGTTCTGATCTTGACCCAATTTATTTCAACTAATTTCTTAATTAGTTTGCATCTACATACCATTATAAAAATGCTCATTATTTTCCTATCTTACAGTAAAGTATCATCTTCTTCTACTCCACCACTCAAAATTCATACTCTAGAAATAAAAATAAGACTTAATAGCTCCCTAGACAAACATGTGATGCTCTCCCAAGTTCAGAACATTGCAAATGCTAATCCTTCTGCCTCATCATCCATTGTCATTAAATCCCAGAAAGGTTTTCTATCCTGTAAACTCAAACATTATTTACAATAGCCAGAATTGGAAACAACCTAAGTACCTAAGAACAGATGAGTGAATAGAGAACTTGTGGTACATCTACACCATTGAATATTATGCAACTGTTAGGAAAATGAAGTCATGAATTTGCTTACACATAGATATAGACCTCCCTTTGGGTACCTATAAAACTCCCCTGGAAAATTAATATGCTCCTTCTCTATTCCTACTATACAGATAGTAAAGTCATTCATTCAATAATTGCAGCTCAGAATTATCTGGCAACTAGTCGTATCTAGATTTGTATACTAGGATTACTATAGTAAGCATCAACAACAACAAAAAAGATTATTATCTTCTTGGTTTATATGCAAAGAACTACAAACACAAAGATAAAGGCTAGTGGTAGCAGAGCATATGCTTTACAGGTATGAGGTCCTATGCTCAATTCATAGAATCACTTCCACAAATTCCAAATACAGATACAATGGCATTTTGGGGGTTTTGTTTTTGTATTTAAGGGAGCTATGAACATAAATGAAGATAATGAGTCAATCCCAGAAGTACTCAAGGGATGTAGTGCCAGGGATGCACTCAGTCCTTTGAGTTCTCTCTCCAGTCTGCAAATAAAATACATAAAGGCAAGGTTAGGAATTATTATTTTTTGGGGGGGGTCACACCCGGCAGCGCTCAGGGGTTACTCCTGGCTCTGCGCTCAGAAATCGCCCCTAGCAGGCATGGAGGACCACATGGGATGCCAGGATTCAAACCACTGTTCGTCCTGCCTTAACACAGCAAGGCAAATGCCCTACCACTGTGCTATCTCTCCAGCTTCAGGAATGATTCTTTAAGGAAGAAATCTGTCAGAGATCAGGCAATCTGGCGATTTAGGAATAAGGCATAGAATCTGCTGGATATTAGGAAGAAGGTATAGAATCTGCTGGTTCAGGTAGAAGGCACAGCAAAGGCTCCAAGGAAAGCAGGGAATGTATCATCTGTTCCAAGATGTGGCTTTCCACCTTTAATCAAAAATCCTTGATAGATGTTTTTTATCTTTAACCTAAAATCAACAGCAAAAATCAAAAGCACACGTGTTTAAAGTGCACATGGATGTATATAGCCTTAGAAGAAATAGTCTAAGAAACAACAGTCATATGTCCCATAGGAGATAGTTTGAAATGCGTTTGGAAAAGCAAATGGACATGGAAGTATTCAGGAAGTATTTAGAGTTGATCCTAAGCTAAGTAGCACCAAAGTGGGCGTAGCATGTAAACACACAAAACCAAGAAGAGTTAAACCTAGCAACACTGGAATCTGATGTGAGATTCTTGGTTGTTGGGAAGCAGGAATATGGTGGTATTAGAAAGAATATTTGAAGAGTTTGAGTGGAAAATCCATCTAAACATATATAATTCCATAAAATATTATTATTATTATTTTTGTTATTCACTTATAACATTTTGTACTAAATTTATCATTAATAATTTATTATTTTGCATTTGTGTGCTTGTCAATACAACAAAATATAATATTCTCAGGGAAAGTCTTTTCATTCTGAGTTTTGTACAACCTACTATAGAATCTAACACAAAAGTATTAACACAGAATATTATTTAGCAACATTGAGTATGTACTAGACAGCTAAAAATATTGAGGATTGTCAAACCAAAGTCAATTCTGCTGTTCATTCTTACACTGGAAGAAAGCAGGATGGTATGTCCAGAACAATGAGGTGTGTAGAACTCCACATGACCCAGCAATTCTACTTGTTGGCACCAACCCAAGGGTCCAAAAACTCTACTCAGAAAATATTGTTGCACTATGTTCATTGTAGCACTATTCACAATTGCCAAAATCTGCCAACTCAAGTGTCCAAGAATAAGATGACTGAGCAAAAATCTATGGTACATATACAATACAATGGAATACTATTCATTTATAAGAAAAAGTGAAATCAAGAAGGAAATGATAGCACAGCAGGCAGGTTGTTTGCCTTGCAAGTGCCGACCTGGATTAAATCACCAGTCACCCATATGGCCCTCTAAACATGCCAGGAGTAATTTCTGAGTGCAGAACAAGGAATAACCCCTGAGTGCCACCAGGTATGGCCCAAAAACAAAAAAATTTTAAAAAAAGAAGGAAAGAAAAGGTGAAATCATGGAATTTGCTTTTATGTGGATAGATCTGTAGAGTATTATGCTGAGTGAAGTTAGCCAGGAAAGTGACAGACACTGAATGATCACTCACATAAAGAAATATGGTAGGGTAATACAAAGGAAACAGACTGAGAACTATTATCCACAGGAAAGAATAAGAGAGTGTGAGGAAGAAAAAGGAATGAAGGCAGAAAGAAGTAGACATTCAATATGTAGTGTTGAAATTTTATATATAAAACCATACCAGTAACAGTTTTATAAACCATATTGTTTACAAAAAATTAGGGGCAAAAAATTAGGAATAGCCAATGCAGTACAGTAACTTTGTATACCAATTTAACACTATTTTAACTATGTGACTTAACAATATTAGTATTCAAAGTAGCTAAGTCACTTGTCCTATATGCAGCTGATCCCAGTTTGACTTCTGACACCACATATGTTCTCCTGAGTATCTCTGGGCAGAATCAGGAGTAAATAAGCACAACTAGTTGTGGTCCCCAAACAAAAAATAAATAAAGGCAAAGCCAAATATGGGTCAGAGAGATAGTAAAGTGACTAAGAGGCTTTCTTTGCACATAGCTAACATGGGTTCAATCGCTGGCACCACAAACAGCCTCAGAGAAATGCCAGGAATAATCCCTGAGTGCAGAACCTGGAATAAGCTGTGAGCACAATAGCTGTAACCCAAAAATCAAAAGCAGATTCTAATCTTTAATACCAGTTTATACTACTGAAAAATTACAATATAACAGTCACCTTTGATGTCTCTTTCTCAAAAGTCTTAGAGATTTTATTTATTTATTTATTTATTTATTTATTTTTGGTTTTTCGGGCCACACCCATTTGATACTCAGGGGTTACTCCTGGCTAAGCGCTCAGAAATTGCCCCTGGCTTGGGGGCACCATATGGGCCGCTAGGGGAATCGAACCGCGGTCCTTCTTTGGCTAGTGCTTGCAAGGCAGACACCTTACCTCTAGCGCCACCTCGCCGGCCCCAAGTCTTAGAGATTTACATGTCTTTTCAAAAACTGATTTTTTAATTTACAGAAGTGTAATACACAATCTTTGCTATATAAGTACTTTAAATTTTACAAATACTTGTTTTGTACCAGAAGACTTGACTTTTAATTAAAAACACTGGGGCTGGAGAGATGTGGGTAGGGAACTTGCCTTGTATACAGCAGACCCATGTTCAAGCCCAGCATCCCATATAATTCACTGAGCACTGTCAGGAGTAATTCCTGAGTGCCAAGCCAAGAGTAAGTCCTGTGCATAACCAGGTATAGCACACACACACACACAAATCATAAATCATTGGATCAAAGATAAGCAAATAAGCAAAGGCCATTATACAAAACAGGGAAATGAGGATTTAGTTTTTCCCAAATGGTAATTGTACATATTTACTTTTAATATAGTATGCATAAGAATGTTTCAAATTTTATATAAAGTAAAAAACAAAGGCCTTTTATAAACCTAATTCTATCAGAATTACATTAGATTTAGATGAGCTCAAGGTTATAAAATTAATAGCAACATTGTTGGAGTACTACATACTCAGTCCTGCAAGAAAACCAAAGAACAGAAATCAGGAAATGGTTCTACTTTTTCAAAAACAATACTATTGACTCAATTACATATGTGGAAGAGATAACATAAATTAATAAGCTTATAAAATCAGAAGTTTCCAATGCAGACTGACAAAACTATTAAACCTTGAAATCATGCTGTTGTTCAAGGAACATTTCTTGTCCTTTGGATAAATATTCAGTTAAACACATTAAAATAATATATATTATGGGAATACCTTCTAAATTGGTTTCCTAAGAACAAGGAAAATAAGAAAAGTATAAAAGCTCTACATTATCTAACAGTCATTCTAGACTTTAAGTAGGCCTTATATATTGATCAAATTTCACACTAAATGATTATGTAAAAATGTTGAGCCTAATACAATCCAAGCCCCGAAGCTCTATTTAAGTTTTCTTTCACACAGAAGCTCGTAGTTTTATTAGAAACGTTTTCTTAAGAGTCAATGACTTCAAAACACCTGAATGGTTTCCAGTGACTTGTTATAACCTTACAGATTTATTCATGGATGTTTGTTGAATGAGAAAATATATATACCACATAGATGAGAGACCCTGCAAGAAACAAGTAGTGTTAGGCTGAAAATGGACATCTCCAGTCTCTCAGGTACTGCCTATGTCAGCATCGAATTCCTGGCCATCAATTTCAAGACAATTCACCACCAAGACTGTTTCGATGCTGATCCTTGGGGCACACAGGATGAAGGTGAGAGCACCGATGCTGTTGGGAACTGACTTGTTTGAGGACATTTTGCTGTTCTCTCTGCCATAGCCCAGCTTTTCACCTAAAAGCTATATGCAGTCTTGCTGTAAAATTTTGAGCTAAGAGAAAAGAATGTGTAGCTGCAGGACATAATTTAGCTCTAAGCCCGGAGGAGAGTAAGAGCTGCCTGGTACAGTTATCAGAAACTAGGCCTCACTCCTTAAGACCACATTCCGGAGTGAACTAGGCTGTTATCAATAAGTGTATGCTACATTGTCTGTTCATGATCACTGAGGCAAGCACATCTTGCACCACCTCCTGATAGTTAAGCAATTAGGAATGCAGCTGGAAGGTCACTAGAAATTTCCATGGAAACAGCACGTTCATCATAGCTTGAAGGTCATCCTGCCCCTAGCCCACTGCCCACTTCCTTATGAGCCTTCGCGCCAAAAGTATGATTGACATCACCTTTGTACTGCCCCTTTTCTCCTTCACTATTTAAGAAGGAACTGTAGCCAATAAAGACACCCTTGAACAGTGAGACGCTGCCTTGGGTCTTTATTATTAACCTCTCTCAGATTTTTTACAGTGTGGTTGTGCTTCTACTCAGCAAAATAGAAGTGCGGTCGTCTGAGAAGCCTTTCCAGCTAATTCCTGCTGGCCGGGCCCCCCTGGGGGGCTTCAGGACCCTGCATTTTGGCGCCCAACGCTGGGCTCGAAGATCACCGCCACACTCCGAACGACTACAGGTCGGCGAGTCTAGAGCTCCTTCGTAAATCGCGGAAATTACCTCATCAGGGTAAGCGTTGAAACGAGTTAGCCTTAATCAAATATTTAAACTGCAGTTTTTCCAGTCGTTCCGATCGCCGCCCCTGATTGGCTTTTGGGGCTTAACCCATAGGATACGCTACCATGGGTAATTCTTTGAGTACTGAACTTAAATTCATTAAATATATACAGTCTGAGTTGAAAGCCAGACATATAGAGGTTACCAAAAAAGATATTTGTAATTTCTTAATATTTGTTCATGATGTTTGCCAAAAATCTAGTGTTCCTGGGCTCCCTCTCGCTCTAACTCTGTCTCTCAGTTTCCTTCCTCTTCTGACCCTTCATCTTTACTTCTGCCGCTGCACCCTCTGTGCAAAATCCTAAACAGCCCTTCACTTCCCTAGCTTCAGCTCCGTCCCTGTTCCACCAACTCCCCTCCTTAACCAGCAATTGCAACAATACAAAGCCTTTAATTGGAAAAGCCTCACAGCTGTTTCAAGCCGTGTGACCCCAGCCCCTTACACGCTCTCCTGATTGAAATCTATTGGGGGCGGCGCTGTCTCCCCCGCTGAAAAGCTGAACTCTTGCAAAGTTAACTTTTTCTCCGCAGTAAAATCTTTCCTTCCAGCAAGCAAGCACACATTCTAATCTCTGAGCTCATCGCTGGCTTCACCTTAAAGGGACAGCGCCCATTTTCCAAATCCCAGCTTAAACCCGGTTCCACACGTTGACAACAAACTTTTGCTACTCCCCCCCCCCCCCCTCTTGGCCATGCGGCAGCTTCAGCAAAATTCAGCGAGCAGGGCGAAAACCTCCCATCCCTTACTATACAAATGCCTATCTTCCCTCAGGCTTTTATAATTGTCTCTCTGGTGCTACAACTGTTCCCTTTTCCTGAGTTGGGATGCCTAAGTTGAAATGTTTTTCTAAGTATAAAGGCCACAGTTGGTAAAATTAAAAAGTCTTAAATGTGTTACAAAATGTCATAATAAGTTTAACCTACGCAAAGGTGACGTACCTGTTTTTAAAACTAAGTTTCTATGTAGCTAAAATGCAAAAAAAAAAAAAAAAAAAAAAAAAAAAAAGCCCGCCGTTTTTTTTTTTTTTCTCTCTTCCCTGCGCTGTAAGCTCGGCCTCTAAGCTTTTAAAGGCGCAGTGTACATTTTCCAAACCCTAGCTTGTCAGCAGCTCTGTGCCTGAGTCACTCTCCAAAGTCTGTGTCACAGCAACAGGAAAATAACAGCAATAAACACCCTTGTTCATGCCTCTCAAAAATTTTAAAGTAAGGTCATAATTCTGTTACTTGTAATAACAAATTATCAGTAAACAAAAAACCTTTTCGTGCTTTAAAACTTAAACAAACACACAAATATTAAAATTTAAGTCTTTTTTAAAATTATTTTTAATCTTAAAAGTATATGAAGTTTGTAAAATAGTTCATGTCATGGGCATTTTTTAATAGTTTAAGCTCCTTAATCTGCGTTTAAATAACATTTTGTAACATTTTTAACTTTGTTTTTGAGGAATAATTTGTAAATATAACACAGGTGTCTTTCTTACCTCTGCATTGAAAAAAAAAAAAAAAAAAGCAAAACTCCTTTGTTAAAATTACTGCACATGTTTAGAAAGTTAATTTTTTAAGAACTAAAATAATACAAGTGAGCAAAATAAGTTGGTCAGCCTTCCTTAACAATAATGTATAAACATTCCAAAACTCTAAGCTAAGCCTAAGCTCTTTTGAATGCATATAAATATAGCAAAATAGCATTGCCATTTGAAAAACTTAAACCAAATAATCTAAACCTTAAAAGTGGTTAGGCAGTTCAAATAGTGGCATAAAAGCCATTTCAATAAAAAAAAAAACAATATAATAACTAGTTAAATAAATTTGTTCATAAATTATTGTTCATAAACTTAAACCTTAAGTAGCTTTATTTCTTTTCTTAATTTCAAGCTTAATTTTAAACTCAAAGGTAAGTACAAATAATTTTGCATTTTCCAAGTTTAATCTTAAGTTGTCTCTGTTCATGTTGTGGTTAGCCCTTTTTAAAATAATATTGTTAATTAGTATCATAAAAGTAACTAAATTTTATAAGCAAATTAACAAGTATTAAAAATAATTTTGGTCTTAAGCTCTAGGTGTGTAAATGCATCAAATGTCTTTAACTATATTTTATAATGTCTAAACATTTTGTCAATTTGGTATCTAATATTTTTTACAAATTATTCACTTTAAGTCTTCAAAGTAAAAACAGTTGTTTTTTAAAGTCAGTTTTTTATACCTTTAATAATCATAGTTCATACTCTTGTGTTTAATCATAAAAATTTTAACACTTTATTACAGCTGTCTTACTATTCTACTGTAAAACCAATTTATAACAAACCTGTTCCTTTACAGCAAATGATATCATACTTCAGAGTGCAGACTCCTTCTACAGTGCTCACTAAGCAATTTACTTAACAAAATTTTAACTGCTAACATTTTACTTTATGTTTTCAACTTTAAATTACAATTGTTTTAAAAATGTTTTGTGTTAAAGCTAAACCTTAAAATTTATTTTCAGCAGTTCCACTCCAGCTACGTTAACAATTTTTTACAAACATGCCGGCTAAATATTTAAAAGCGCTTGTCAATTTTTCCAATGCAAATTTTGAATAAGTCCTCTTGTCTGTTCATGTGTGTGTTATGCGTGAAAGTGGCCACAATGTTGTGTTTTGTGTTTGTTCTGTCTGTCTATTTGTTATTTTTGCATTTCATATAAATACAATTTTTAAAGCCTTATCCATTTTTAAAATTTCAATTAATTTTTTTTTACCTGGCTTAGTCTCGTCATCTAACAAACTGTGAAATCCTGCCAAAAATCCTGTGCTCAGCTAGCTTTGTTCTATCAGCATGGCAAAAAAGGTAGGGGATGGTAAACCCCAAAAATTTCTCAAATGGCCATCAGGAATAACTTTTTCCTGGAGAATTTCTGGACTTTGCAATCCCCAGTTTTTCTGCTGTGTGTAGTTAAGGCCAATACTATAAGGCCAAATGTGGCTAGAAAAAGAAGCATCTAGCTTTAAAATAATAACTAAGAAGTTTAAAAAAAAAAATCATTTAAGTTCAGTTTAAAGGCTTTTGAACAATTGGCTATCATTAATTATAAGATTTTTTAAACCCGGCGTCCCATATGGTCCCCCGTGCCTGCAATTTCTGAGCACGGAGCCAGGAAAAAAAACCCTGAGCACTGCCGGGTGTGACCCGAAAACCACAAAAAAAAAAAAAAAAAAAAAAAAAAAAAAAAAAGTGCTAAAGTCTGGCAAAAGTCAGAAGGCATTCCTGTGGCATTCACAAATAATCATTTTACCTCCTGCCAAGTTGTTTTCTTATAGACCTCCTACAGCTTCCTGCAGTCCTATCTTCACCCACTTCAAAACAGCCTGCCACCCCACCTGCTAGCTGCCATTACTGCGAACCTGTTTCTAACTGACTCTGCCTAAAGAAAATGCTGAAATTGGTACTCTGCCTGGCTGTCCTTGATGCCCACTGCCACCAACCACCCCCTTCGCACCAAGGCTTCATTAATTTGTTTGCTCCACTTCACTCCCTTGCAAGACGATGGCAACACCTCTGGTTCCTTCCCTTCCCCTTTTATGGTGCCGGATACATAGCCAACCCCCTCCCACTCATCCCCTGACCCATCCTGGAAGTAGCCCTTTGTGCCCTCGCCATGGGTGCTGAGGAAAAGTGAGCCACCCCCAATCAATTTTTGCCACAACCTGGCCCATTCACCCATTCCCCAGAACACACTGGCTATGTCAGCTCAACCTCTCCCATGCCCTGAGCTCTTCAGGACTCTGCCGGCTTCCCCACCCTTCCAGCCCATGCTGTCCTCGGGACCCCCCCTCCTCTTCTCAGCTCATCCTTGTCATGATCAACGCTTCCGCCCTCCGCCCAGATGCAAACGCCTTCGGTACCTGCTATTCACCCACCTCAAACCTCATCCTACAGCTGGTCAACGCCTCCACCATCACCGACCCTGCCTGCTTTGGCAACCTCCTGCCTGTCTCTGACCCCTTCGCTCTGCAATCCAGCCCCAAGCCTCACTTCAGCATCACCTTCAAACAGGTGGTGAAACTTGAACTTTGCCTTTTGGTACCCAATATAATTCCCCCTATTGAAAATTGTAATCAAATTCTTGTCATTAATTCCTCCTTTCAGTTCATAATTGCCCCCAATTTAACGTTTCTTGCCTGTTTTACTGGTTTATCTCCCCACATTGTTTCACATTTGTTTTTTCAGTCCTAAAACTACTGTGTTTTCATTGTTTTAATGCCTAACTTACCTGTCAAACCTGCTCTCACCCTAGCCTTAATCATAGGCCTGGGTGCTACCGCTGTAAGCACAATAATTTATTCATTGGTTCATACTCTAAAATCTGTCAATGCCTTAAGTATAACTGTTGTTAATAATGTTTACAAACTTAAACTAAGTTTACAACACTTAAAGCACATTGTTAAATCCCTAGCAAAGATAGTGCAGCAAAACCACCATGCCTTAATTTGGTTTCCTTTTTTTTTGAAGAAAGGGGGAGTCTGTGTAGCCCTTAAGGAACAATGTTGTATTTTTAAAGACAAAACAGGTTTAGTTAGAGATAGCGTTCAACATATTGGTGATGGTATAAAAGATTTTGAAAAACATTTCGATGAAGAACAAGGTTGGTACCAGGATTGGTTTTTCTCTTCCCCTTGGCTCCACACAATCTTGTCCACCGTTGTGGGCCCTCTTATTAGCCTCATGCTGCTCTTTTCTCTTGGCCCATGGATTTTCCGCAAAATTACTGCCTTTATTAAAAACCAGGTAGATGAAAAGGCAAAAACCTCTATTCAGGTTAACTACCAGCGTCTAACCCCGCGTGACTCCTGTGAAAACTTGGCTTTAGTCACCAAGCCGCCTTTCCAGCCACTAAGTTTCCAGGAGATAGAGCGCATAGCTAACAGACGGAGCTCGCTCCGGCACTTGTGCTCTCGGCTGTGGAGACACCTACGACGGGATTAGCAAGGTCCCAGTTAGGGCACGGCCCTAAAAGGCTACAACGCATAATTCGGATCTCTGCGCGCACCCACGGCGCTTGTAGCCACCTGTTAAATGCGGCTTTGGCCGTGTCCGACCTGGTCAAACCTTGTATGCCTAAGACACGGTTCTTCCACCCGCTCACGACTTTCCTTCTTTTATTAGAAGAGAAAGGGGGAGATGTTGGGAACTGACTTGTTTGAGGACATTTTGCTGTTCTCTCTGCCATAGCCCAGCTTTTCACCTAAAAGCTATATGCAGTCTTGCTGTAAAATTTTGAGCTAAGAGAAAAGAATGTGTAGCTGCAGGACATAATTTAGCTCTAAGCCCGGAGGAGAGTAAGAGCTGCCTGGTACAGTTATCAGAAACTAGGCCTCACTCCTTAAGACCACATTCCGGAGTGAACTAGGCTGTTATCAATAAGTGTATGCTACATTGTCTGTTCATGATCACTGAGGCAAGCACATCTTGCACCACCTCCTGATAGTTAAGCAATTAGGAATGCAGCTGGAAGGTCACTAGAAATTTCCATGGAAACAGCACGTTCATCATAGCTTGAAGGTCATCCTGCCCCTAGCCCACTGCCCACTTCCTTATGAGCCTTCGCGCCAAAAGTATGATTGACATCACCTTTGTACTGCCCCTTTTCTCCTTCACTATTTAAGAAGGAACTGTAGCCAATAAAGACACCCTTGAACAGTGAGACGCTGCCTTGGGTCTTTATTATTAACCTCTCTCAGATTTTTTACAGTGTGGTTGTGCTTCTACTCAGCAAAATAGAAGTGCGGTCGTCTGAGAAGCCTTTCCAGCTAATTCCTGCTGGCCGGGCCCCCCTGGGGGGCTTCAGGACCCTGCACGATGCACTGGAGGGAAGTATGTGAGGGCCCCCCCCACACACAAACTAGTGGGCAAGAGGTACAGTCTGAGCAATTACTAATCCTCTGCAGCCTCTGAGGTGTCATCATTATCATAACAGACTATGGAAGGTCGAGGCAGAAGTTGGGAGTAGATTCCTTATAAAAGTGGACTCACTTTTATAATGTTAGTAATATTAATAATATTATTATAATTATATTATATAACTATATATAATTATTAGTAATATAGATATAAGTTATATTAAAAATGTCTATCCAAATAGGCACCCCAAAATAAAACAGAACAAAAACATCCCCAAAGGGAGTTTGAAGGTCAGTTTTAGCAATGATAATTTTCCTCCTTTGCAAGGCACTAGAAACTCTTTTTTGTTTGTATTTTTATTTTTTTTTGTTTATATTTTTAAATGGGGAGAAAAAAGAGAGAGAGAACAGACTTCTATAATTCTATATATAGCTTATCTTCTTGCATGTCTAACACAAACTTAAAAAAACTAACTGAACCTAATTGCCAATATCAACTAACCAGTTTGAATTAAAAGAATTGATAAATTAACAAATTCATGGGGCCGGGCGGTGGCGCTGGAGCTAAGGTGCCTGCCTTGCCTGCGCACGGACCGCGGTTCGATCCCCCGGCGTCCCATATGGTCCCCCAAGAAGCCAGGAGCAACTTCTGAGCGCATAGCCAGGAGTAACTCCTGAGCGTCACAGGGTGTGGCCCAAAAACCAAAAAAAAAAAAAAAACAAATTCATAACATTGATTCTCCAGTGATATTTTCCAGTGATAGCCCTTACTTGAAAAATGAAATACTGAAGATTGAAAAAAGTTTCTAAAATTAAAAACAAAAAATAAATTATTTTATTACTGCAAGAAATACAATCACTATGTTTGCCAATAAAAGAAGAGCACTTAAACTTAGAGGCTGGGGGCTGGAGAGATAGCACAGGTGTGGCCCAAAAGCAAAAACAAAAACAAAAATATCAAAACTTAGAGGCTGATTATGCTTTTAAAATATAATTTAATCAGGGCCCGGAGAGATAGCACAGCGGCATTTGCCTTGCAAGCAGCCGATCCAGGACCAGAGGTGGTTGGTTCGAATCCCGGTGTCCCATATGGTCCCCCGTGCCTGCCAGGAGCTATTTCTGAGCAGACAGCCAGGAGAAACCCCTGAGCACCGCTGGGTGTGACCCAAAAACAACAACAACAACAACAAATATATATATATATATATATATATATATATAATTTAATCAGGTTGATTTATGCAAATTTTAATTCATGATTAAAAAAAGGTTTGGTCAATTGAAAGAAATGATATTTATTCTTGTCACTGCTACCTATTTGTATAATTTCTTTTTTTTTTTTTTTAGTTTTTTTTTGGGGGGGGGGCACACCTGGTGATGCTCAGGGGTTACTCCTGGCTATGTGCTCAGAAATCGTTCCTGGCTTGGGGAACCACATGGGAGACCAGGGGATTGAACCGCAGTCCATCCTAGGCTAGCACCCGGCAAGACAGATGCCTTACTGCCCCACGCTAAAGCTCTGGCCCCTATTTGTATAATTTCTTATAAGGTTTGCTATTTGACATGGAAGAAATCAACAAAAACCAGTAAATATGAACTGTGCTAACCAATTAAACATAAAGTCTAATATGAAGACGTTTTATTAAAACATAACAGAATTGTTTCTTTTTAAATGTATATATTTTCAAAACTTTACCATTTTACTATAAAAATTTCTATTTTTCATCATATAAGAAAATGTTGCAATTTCTACTAATCTGCACCTGGATGATTCCAAATTTGCTATTTACTCTATGCCATGTAAGTCAGATTTTCCAAAGACATCCTGAAATGTTAACTGTACAAAATGCTCTTACTTTTTAAATATTGCAATATTAGAGAGAAAAGTCATTTTTTAATAAATTCTTTAATTGAATCACCGTGAGATTAAAGTTGTTCATGACTGAGTTCTTGTCATACAATGTCCAACACCAGCCCTTCAGCAGTGCAAATTTCCCATCTCCAATGTAACCAATTTTCCCCCTGCCTTCCCCATGCCTGCCTCTATGGCAGACAATTTCCTCCCTCTTTCTTTGTCTCTCTATTTGTCTGTCTCTCTCTCATACAATCTTTCTTTATCTCTTCCTTTGTTTCCTTTTCAATACTGTGGTTAACAAATTGTTACTGAATGGATGTCGTGTATATCACTTAATCTCTTTTCAGGATCTAGTTCTTGTCCAGAGTGATTATTCAACAATCATTCTAATAGTGATCCCTTCTCTGCTCTAACTGCATTCCCTGCTATTTGTAATAAGCTTCCGATCATGAACTGGTCCTCCTGGCTCTTGACTCTATTATCTCTGTGTGGAATATACTTTTTACTTAAATCTTTCCTTCAGGCTTTCAAGTCCACTAAAGAGTGTTATTCCATATGACTATTCAAGCACATACTACACGACTTAAGGACTCTAAAGTAATAACTAAAAAGAAACAGTATACTGAATATAAAAAGTTATCAGTGAATTTAAAGGTTTGATAAAATGAAAGGCTTTAAAATATTTCACTAATAATATATTAATAATATGCTGTTGTAATAGTTGGATAAATAAAATATATTAAAACTTGAGTAACTTACTCTAGAGCTCACGTTTTGTTTACAGTACTCTGGGCATACACATCAACAGCTGGTATAGGTCAAGCATTTAAAAAGTCAGTTAATGGGTTGGAGCGATGGCGCAGCGGTAAGGCATCTATCTGCCTTGCATGTGCTAGCCTAGGTCAGATCACGGTTCGTTCCCCTTATGTCCCATATGGTCCCCTAAACCAGAAGTGATTTCTGAGCACATAGCCAGGAGTAATCCCTGAGCATCACTGGGTGTGGAAAAAAACAAACAAACGAACAAACAAAAAGTCAGCTAAATAATATTAGGGTACATTATGGATTTCTCTGCAACTTTTCTGCATTTTTATCTTAACCAGTTTTTAATGCAGTAAATCAATAAGACATTTCCATTGAAGTCTCATAATTATATTTTAAATTGAGAAACTTTTCCATGAATGGAACTTAACTGTGCAAATCAATCCCGCAGTGAAAAAAAAAAAACAACAACAAATTCTAGAGTCTATGTCTCAAAGAAGATATTGAAATGAACTTAAGCTAATGTCTGATCTTTTTAAATTTATATCTTAATCCTATCTCTAACCCCTGATAACAGGAAAAGCACAAGCAAATTGCCTGACCCTGTTTCCTGATCTCATTTTCCTCATTTAATATAAAGTCATAAAAGATTAGTAGAAATATGTTAAATACCTGCAATAAGAAATTATTAACAGGGACCAGAGAGATAGTAAAGTTGAGTAGGGAACCTGTCTTTCATGCGGTCAACCCAGGTTGCATCCCTTGCATCCCTTATGTTCCCCCAAACACTGTCAGGAATGATCCCTGAGTGCAGAGCCAGGCATAACTCCTGAGCCAGGAATAACCCCTGAACCAGGAATAACCCCTGTGATCCCCAAACAAAAAGGAACTAACAACTATTAGTTGAGTCTCTTCACTTTTTTGTAAAATTTTAAAGCAGATATTTAATTTTATAATAGCATATCAACTATGCATAAATCTATTTTTGTTATGCATGTATACCTAAAGATACATCACAAAGAATAATTACCTGAAGCATTGTTGAAAAATGTCTTATTGCTTCATCATAGAGACCACTGCCAATCAACACATAAGCAATAGCTATGAAATAAAATAAAAAATATTAAAGAAAAGAATATAGAACCTCAGATGGGAAAAGTATGCAAATTCTTTACTGAATTTTAAAAAACTATAGAATAAAAATGGTTAAAGAAAACCTAAATAATTTAATATCATTAAATTCTTCTGATATTCAATATTTGAATATCAGTTTTCTAGTTCTATCCAGATTTTAATTAATAAAATAATCTATAATAATTATTATTGTTACCCCTCTCCCAATTCCATATGCTAATATCTGGATAGTCAGACCCACCCACAGGTGGGAGGGGGTCTGCATTGGTAATTAAGGTGTTGTCTGAGGGGAGGGGAGAGAGGCAGATGCAGCTAGGATGCTTAAAAATGCTTAGCTTAGAAGCCACATGGAAAAATGCAGTTAGGGTGTGAAATAAAACTGTCTCCTGAAACATCATCTGACTGCTTTGTGGATTTCTATGCCATTACCCTGCAACCTTCAGACCAGCCAGCGAAGGGGCTACTGGCACCAGGCCAAGCAGAGAAAGACCTCACCCTGCAACACTAGGACTCTATATTTTATATGTAAACAACAATTATTATGACAATCTATAATTAGTAAAATAATCTATAAAATAATATACATTATTAAAATAACAATCTGTCCATAATAAATTTCTATGATTTTATAATCAATACATATCTGTTGAATAATTTAGTGAGCACAAGAAGTGAAGTTTTAGAAGAAACTATACATAAAAACATTTTACATTGCTGTCCATGCATAGGTTGTTGAACTCCCACTAAATAAAACCAAATGCTTGAGGCCAGAGAGAGAGCACAGTGGTAGGGCATTTGTCTTGCAAGCAGACCCAGGACCTGCTAGTTCGAATCCTGGCATCCCATATGGTCCTCTGTGCCAGCCAGAAGTGATTTCTGAGCACAGAGCCAGGAGTAACCCCTCAGCGCTGCTGGTGTGACACCCCCCAAAAAACAAAAACAAAAACAATAACAACAACAAAAACAAATGCAGCTTCAGATCTTTCTATATAAAAGTAAATTTTTTGAAAGAAAATCCCAAGTACCTATTAAAAACTCTCAAACTCAAATCTTGACCAATAAAAATATTTTCTCTTCAGGACTTTTGAACACCAGACACTATTTGAGAGCAGATGCCTCTGTGGAGTTAGTCAGCATTACCATTCAATCCTGCTGAGGTTGTTTCTACTATTCCAAATATTAGGACTAGACACTGGAAGCCAGGCACATATCTACCAATAGAGTTAATGGGTTTTTTTTTTTTTTTTGGTTTTTGGGCCACACCCGGCGGTGCTCAGGGGTTACTCCTGGCTGTCTGCTCAGAAATAGCTCCTGGCAGGAACGGGGGGGGGGGGGACGACATATGGGACACCGGGATTCGAACCAACCACCTTTGGTCCTGAATCGGCTGCTTGCAAGGCAAATGCCGCTGTGCTATCTCTCCGGGCCCTAGATTTAATGTTTTGCATGTGTTGGGTCTTAGTTCTAATCCCTGGTACTAAACAAAAAATCAAACAAACAACAAAAAACAATTATCCATGAGAAAGTGATATGACCCATTTGTAGATTTCAACCCATTCAATTTTTCTATGCCCATATGTATTTTGGGAGAGTCGGGCACCAGACTATGAACCAAAATTTATTCCTGGCTCTGTGCTCAGGGGATTATATGGGTCCTGAAGCTCAAACCCATGTTAGACACATGCAAGGCAAATGCCATACCCACTGTACTATCGCTCTGGTACATATTCTTTAACCACATAACATTTGACAAATAACTAATTTGTATCATGATTAAAATTAACTTAAATCTTCCTACTTTATTACACAAAAGGTTAAAATAGATGTGATTCTATTATTTTTTACTTCAATATTGTCTATATTTGATAGTAGCACACAAATAACCCTTTAATTGACAACTGTTCAAAATTTCACTGCAAAATTATTAATTTCCACCCTCTCTATGAGTAATAACTAAGAAAAACTCACTGTCATAATTAATAATTTTATATATATATAGGGAAAATATTTCTTATTGAACTATGCAAACTTTTATTTTAGAACCTATTAATATGGACTTTCACAAAGACTGAAAGCCCTATTTCATATCAAACCATTCATATTAGTCAGGCTCTGTGCCTTTTCTGCTTCTCTATTCAATCTATTTGCTCTTCATCTAATTCTACATCCTAGGCATATCCCAAAAGAATGTCCCCCAATTCAAGTCTCACCCAGTTCTTCATTTGTGCTGTGGTTATCAGTAGCAAATGGAAATCTCTTTTGTTCTGCAACAAACTTGGCTTGGCTCTGAAAAAAAATTATCATATTATAAATAAATAAAAGACCTACAAAGAAAAAATTTCCTACATTAAAAAGTTAAAACTATTAAATAAAACTAGGAATGAGTTCTGTAAGCATGAGGCCCTGGGTACATTTAAAAACAAAGCAAAAGAATTTAAATTAGGAAAAAAAAACAGCAGCTTTCTTTTCTACCATTGACTTGTATGGATGCTTTCCATCTTTCACTCTAAATCTCTATTTAACCTATGAGATTAGATGTGTTTCCTGTAGGCAGCAAATGAATGAATCAATGGGTCAAAGTCAAATACCCAAGGACAAAACAACACACAAACACAGAGACATATATGTACATACATAAATATATATTTATAGTTCATTTTGAGAACATGAAATTGAATAAAGATAACCTCTTCAGCAAATGGTGCTGGGAAAACTGGATAACTACATGTAAGAAATTAATGATCAATCCCATTTTACATACACAAAATTCAACTCAAAATGGATCAAAGACCTAGAGATCCAAATGAATATTATAAAGTACAGTGAAGAAAATATAGGCAGAAAATCTCAAGATTTGGACCTAAAATGTGTCTTTAACAATCTGATAACACTGGAAGGAGCAACAAAATAAAATAAAAATGTGATTTGTTTCAAATCAAACTAAAGAGTTTCTCCTTGGCGAAAGAAACACAAGAAACTGAACAGGAAAAAAAGAAGGGAAATGTTTACATTTAACACTTTGTAGTTTTGATATCCAGAATATATAATTAGATCAACAAAAAAAGAAATTAAAAACAATCAAAAAATGGGGCAAGGAAATGAACACTTCTCAGAAGAAGACTAATGGATTGCCAAAAGACGCACAAAAAGCACTCAGCATCACTTATCACTAGGGAAATCCATATCAAAACCACGATAAGATAGCTTCTGACACCAGAAAGAATGACACATATAGAAAATAAGAACAATCTGTGAAGGCAGGTATGTGGTGAAACAGGAACTCTTTAACGTTGCTGGTTAGAAGATTATCTGGTTTAATCCCTGTTGAAAATTATATGGACAATTCTCTGTGAACTATAACTGAACTGTCATCTGACCCAGCAATTCCACTTTAGGGTATCTAATCTCAAAGACTTGAAAACACTCATTCAAATGGACATATGCCCCTTCAAAGGGGTTAAAGTCCTGAGGATGAACATACAGATCCACTCAATTGTCTCCATGCAAATGACCCAATTTCACTGCTTCTCCATTCATCTCTGCAGAGACTCAAAGCCACCAAACACTCCAGGAATGCTGGTTTTTGTAGCTGACTTCTCCAGGAAGCTCTGGAGCCAAGCTTCCTCCATGCCCCCTCCTCATCAGATGCCCCTGGCAGCCATGACCATGAAACAGAGGCTTCCACCTTGTCTGCACAGTGGCCAATGCCATAGACTTATGTAACTCTTGAAAGAGAAGCCCAACTAGTAGAAAAACTCATGGAAACTTAGATAATATTACTGAGATGCTTCAGAGAGCCCCTTTAAACCACCAAGTTGGCCATATGTGCTTATCAGCTCAGCACTACACATACTCAAATATCTGGCCCATGCAGCCACTGGTATTTTAATTCTTATTTCCCAGTAGCAGTATACAAAGTATTAAGTACATTATTCCTACCTGCTTAAGAGGAAAGCCTTTGGGAGGGAATTTTATATTTGTGGTGGGACACTAAAATAACTGTATTATGAATAATTCTATAAACTACAGTGGCTAGAATAAATTTAATTTAAAAAATAATAACAAAAAACCCACAGGGGGGGCTGGCGAGGTGGCACTAGAGGTAAGGTGTCTGCCTTGCAAGCACTAGACAAGGAAGGACTGTGGTTCGATCCTCTGGTGCCCCATATGGTTCCCCCAAGCCAGGGGCTATTTCTGAGCACTTAGCCAGGAGTAACCCCTGAGCATCAAACGGGTGTGGCCCAAAAAACAAAAACAAACAAACAAAAAAGCCCACAAGGACATATGCACATGACCATTCACTATACATTTAGTATAATACTTAACACATGGAATCAACTTAGGTGTCCAATCACACATGAATGAATTATGAAGATATACATATACATAATAGAATACTACATACTACTAGGTATTGCTAGGAAGCATACAGGATTTAATTTTTTTTCTGACTTTGGCTATGTGGGTATTTTTAACATATCTCTGTGAATCTTTTGGTTTGGGGGGATTGGTAGAGGATTGTTTATACCCGGCAGTGATGGGTGCTACTCAGAACTCTGTACTTGAGGGTTGCCCCAATGGTGCTTGGGTACTATGAGGTTCTGAAGATCAAACCAGTGTTGGCTACACACAAGGCAAGCACTTTAACCTCTGTGCTATCTATCCGATCCCATATTTATATATTTTATAAATTACAAATAAATTATACAGAAGACCTCTCCTTCCACTCTAGATATAAGTTGCTGGTACTATGTAACACTTAACATCTACTTACTCATATAACAGACTAACCTCTTGATGCAACATTCTTTCTGTTCACACTTAACACTGCAAAGCTAGGTTATTTTTTTTTTATATGTTATGTTAAGTTTGATACTTAAGTTTGTCCTTTAATGTACTCTATTAGAATGCTTTGTTTTCTGGTCATATTTCCTTGGTTCTTTTGTGGCATTCTCTATCAAACATGTAGTTATTATTTTGACCATATTTTAAGGATTTAAAAATCATTTTCTGTTATGGTATATTGGATAACTATTTACTTAATATGATCTTTAAATTGAAGGGGGAACTTTGAAGTAGCCAATAAGATTAATCCCTCAGGAAATTAAAAGGTAGTTGTTCCAAGATATAGAGCTATTAGTAATAAGAGGCAGAAGCAAAGCTATTCTAACACAAACTGTCCTAGATATATGTGATTGATGTGACTATATAGTGTGTTTGACATGACTAAGTCTTTTCTTGCTTCCACGTGGGGTGCTGTTTCCTAAGTGGTGCTGCCCCATTCTTGGCCAACCTGGCCTACTGTTAAGTGCAAGGGCCCAAAGATGTGTTGATACGTGACAGGGATGGTAGCGCTAATCTGAGGGTTCAAGGTGGGAGCGAAGAAGACTCACATCAGTCAGGTTCCAGGAGATATCAGCTTTATTCAAGGCCCTAGCCAACAGATGTGGCTTCTACCATAACCTATTTAAGCATGCTCTCTTCAGCTTGCCCTGCATCTTAACTTCTCTCTGCCATCTCCTCTCCTGCTCCTTCTCCCTTGCTGAATATTTCCCAATCTCCCTTCCAAATCCTCTTCCTGCCCCTGAGGCAATCTTTTGTTACCTCTCAAAGACCCCTCCCAGGAATGGGCAGGTCTTACTAGCAGGTAAGGTTACACAGGAAGAATGGTGGATGAGATAACATTAGTCATTATTAGTTATTATTCCCCTTTATTTCTTAGAATCTAAAAGTAAAAGATCCTCAGTGCAGAATGAACAATGATCAATGAATAAGCTCTAGTCACTAAACATGACCAGATATCAAATGACCTCTTTTATACACTGAACCACTGGACCCAGTTCCTAGTTAATATATAAAGGCAACTTCCACCATCAAGAACTTTTACCACTGTTTTAAGTCACAAAAACAGAAGGAAAGGATAGACGATGCATACCAGAATTTTTTCAGTGTTGAGGGAAAGTAAAGAGTCACAGGGTGATGATCCTTTGGGTTCACAGTCTGAGTCGTGGAAGTTCAAAAAGGATGATTCTGCAAAGTAAATATTTCTTGTTATTCTCACATTAAATTTAAGGTTCATGGGTCTTAATTATAAATTAGAAAGGTACACTGGACAAATATAAATAAAAGAACATCTTCTCTTTCATATAACAGTATAAAAAATTTCAATTTCCAGATAGATTACACATATATCAGTGATGGTCTGTTCAACCATTCTGGAAATGACCAAAGCCAGTTAGACTTTCCAGAGGTGAAATAAAGTTTTAGATAGATTACGACTTAGCTAAAGGCAGCAGGATAGAAATAGAAGTAGTAGTTCAGTATTTTTACCACTACACGTGTACAATTGACATAGTTGTCTATTTTTTTTAATACACCTCCTATCTGGCAGTATTTGCCATCAATTAAAAAAAAAAGTTTGGGGACAAAGAGAGTGTAGCATGTAGGGTGACTACCTTGCACATAATTATCCTGGGTTTGTTTCCAGGTACCACATTTGGTCCACTGAAGGCTTCCAAAAATGATCCCTGAGCACAGAATCAGGAATAATCCCCAAACATTACTAGATATTGCCAGACAACAATAAAATCATAAAAGAATAAACAAGGCCAAGCCAGAGGATCTAAAGTTAAAAAATATGAAGGAATAAGTGAAACAAGTCAGAGGAAGGATAAAGACTGAATGAACTCACTCATCAGTGGAATACAGAGTAGTAAAACAAGGAATTTAGAGTACTAAAACAAGGAAATGAGGCTTTTTCCACTACATAAAAACCCATGTTCTCTCTTGAATGCAGATTTCTCTTTCTCCCCACAGCGTTTTCCCATTTTGTTCTCTTTTGAACACATATCTCTCTCTCTCCTTCCCTTCCTTTATTTCTCAAATAAACTTATTTTACTAAAAAAAATAGTATCAAAGAATGTCACACCCTTAATTTTAGATTAAAAACTCATTTAGAGTAATCTAAAAGAAGAAAGGGAATCTAAGATGATGAGAAAAGGGGGATGGGGGTATACTTTTTATGACTGAAACCTATCTACAAACATGCTTGTGATCACAGTGCTTAAATAAAAATATTCTATTTTTTTAAAAAATGATCAGAGTCCCTGAAAGCAAATTTGATGATAAACAATAGTTAGAAATCACAGAGGAGCTAGAGAGATAGAAACAACAACAACAACAACAAGATGTCTTCTTATTGCAGAGGTCCAACTTGGACATCAGAGACTGAGCAGAACCTTTGGATCCATAATATCCTAGACTTTGGCTTAGGGACTGAACAAAAACAGGGAGCAAGTGTTACAGAAGACTGAACACAACAACAACGATGGATAGGAACCTCTAGTCTAGAACCTAGAGACTCTATCCTAGACTCTGACCTATAACCTGCGCAAATACCAAGATCGCTAGCTACAGTGGTTTGATTTTCTCAAACACAACCGAGAAGAAATTTTCCTGGCAACACAAAAAAGCCTTTGGGATGGGGTAATGAGTATATATGGAGCCAGGGGTTGATCCCATGATGGTATGCTTCAAGGATGGAGAAACCCTGAATCTCTAATACTTAGGCCATGGGAATTCCCTTTCTTCCCCAACGCTTACTGTGTCTATGCAAAAAAAAAAAAAAAAAAGTGGGGGGAACGCTAAACCCTGCCACTCCAGCATCCATACATTTTCTTGTTTTGTTTTGATTTGTTAGTTTTTTACTTTATTTTCCTTCTCTTTTTTCTTCCACTTTTCTCTTTTTCACTCTTGTGGTTATTATTTATTTTTATTTTTATTTGCTGGGTCCATTTTTTTTCTTTTTTCTTCCATTTTTCTTTTCTTTTTTTTCCTCTCTCTTCTTTATTTTTTTGGTAGTTGTCACCAAATTTTTTCTCCCCTTTTTCTTATCCTTTTTATCTCCAATGACGGTGGAATAGATGCTCAATCTATAACAAGCTATAAAGTGGAGACCAGTTGCACTAGCATTCTGGGGGGAAGAGGAGGGAGATATGGAATGCATATTGGGAACAGGGGCAGAGGGAGGACAGCACTGGTGGTGGGAATGCCCCTCATTCATTGTCACTATTTACCATAAATGATGCAGTGAAAGATTTGTAATGCACTTTGGTCACAATAAAAATAAAAAAAATATGTAAAGGGCCCAGAGAGATAGCACAACAGTGTTTGCCTTGCAAGCAGCCGATCCAGGACCAAAGGTGGTTGGTTCGAATCCTGGTGTCCCATATGGTCCCCTGTGCCTGCCAGGAGCTATTTCTGAGCAGACAGCCAGGAGTAACCCTGAGCACCGCTGGGTGTGGTCCCCCCAAAAAATAAATAAATAAAATAAAATAAAATGTAAATAATTGCAGTGAGTCTATAATCCCAAATATATATTTTTAAAAAGTTCAGTCTAAAAATTCCAACTAAAAATGAATGAACTCTGGGAAAATTGGTGGTGTAAGGTTGACACTGGTGATAGGACTGGTCTCAAAAACATTGTATGTCTAAAACTGAGTAATTTTTAAAATCACAATGGTTTAAATAAAAAGTTTTTTTAAATGAGCGAAGGACTCTGACCCTCTTCCAATCCTGTTGCAACTGCACTGTGTGATTACTCCCTGGGTCTCCTGGACTAAGAAAACCTTGAGCTACCACCTGTTTCTTGAATCAGCACAGGTGAATAATTACACCCCTTCAACCTCACAAACTCTAAGGGTTGCTGATTTTGATAGCTTGTCGAAAATATCTCCATAATTACCTTTTATGCAAATGGAATTATCAGATACTCACCTGATAAATAATGAGATAGCATTTTAGGTACAAAAAGTATCAGATTAACAGATTATAAGGAGTAACTGTTTGCTGAAATATAAACAATTCAGATCTCAGAAAACTGGGAATCTGAAGCCCAAATTATAGAGCATACAAATCTTTAAGAACAATGAAGAAACAAAGGAATTCACATGCGCTGATAAATAGGGACACTAGTTCCAGCAAATCAATAACCTCAAATAAAACCTCAAGTATCATCAATGAAGGACTTAAATCAATGCTCTGTACAATGGCCACAGTAAAAAAGGCAATTACTAGAAGAACAATACAACCATCTGAAAGATGAAATGTCACAAGATATCAAAGATTCCGTACATACTGTCAATGAAAGAACTTAAAATATACAATAGCAATCCACAGAATTCAATATGCACAAGACTATATGAATGATATCAAAGACAAAATACTACCCATCACCAATATAAAGTGACAAAAGAAAAATGAACAGAAGAGATTGTAAAGTTTATGATAAATGATAGCAAGAGAAATAATCATTGAATCACAGGAATACCAGAGAGAAGAAAAAGAAAGAACAGCTGACATAAGAAATAATCAGAGGGGCCGGAGAGATAGCATGGAGGTAAGGCGTTTGCCTTTCATGCAGAAGGTCATCGGTTCAAATCCCGGTGTCCCATATGGTCCCCCGTGCCTGCCAGGAGCAATTTCTGAGCATGGAGCCAGGAGTAACCCCTAAGCACTGCTGGGTGTGACCCAAAAACCACACACACACACACACACACACACACACACACACACACACACACACAAAGAAATAATCAGAGAATTTCCGTGATATCTGAAGAGGCAGCTGCATAGATTCAAGAGGTCCAACTAACTAGTAGTAAACAAAACAATGCCAAGACATGAGTAATCAAAATGATAAAAAACAAAAGACAAATTTAAAGCAGCAAGAAATAAAAAAACATGTTAAAAATGGAAGAAATCACAACAGACTTTCCATTTGATGATAACTTACAAGCCATGAAGGACTGGAATGATATATTCAAGGTACTTAATGCAAAAACAACAACAACTTGTAGGCAAGAGTCAACTACCCTGGGAATTATCACTTAGACTTGAGGAAGGAATAAGGACTTTTTCAAACAAACAAGAACATGCAGTATTTGTGACAACTAAACCAATCCTACAAGTCTACTGAAGGCAATCAATAAAAAGACTTGCAGGGGCCGGAGAGATAGCATGGAGGTAAGGTGTTTGCCTTTCATGCAGGAGGTCATCGGTTCAAATCCCGGCACCCCATATGGTCCCCCGTGCCTGCCAGGAGCAATTTCTGAGCCTGGAGCCAGAAATAACCCCTGAGCACTGCCGGGTGTGACCCAAAAACCACAAAAAAAAAAAAAAAAAAGACTTGCAAAAGCAACTATATTCCACACACACATACACAAAATGGGAAAACAGCCCTATATACCATTGATCTCTCTCAAGACGATGCTAAACTCCCCAATAAAAAGGCACAGAATAGCTGATGGATCAGGAAAGAAAATCCATCCATCACATCTAGAAATCTAAAAATCACAGGATAAAGCCAACGAATTGGGGTGAAGGTGGGAAAGATGTACTTACATCAAACCAGATATTAGTCGATTTTCTGAACTACCATTTTCATTCACTAAATGTGCTTGGGTTCTGTGTTGCTTTCCCATTATGGCAGTTGCAATGTGATTGTGTGTTTTATGCCTTGTGGTGTGGCTTACTGATGGAAAGAAATGTGAGGCCATGGAACAAAGCAGAGCAGCTTTGTTCTGTATATTTACAAATATAAATAGTGATGGACACTACATATAGGTTAAAGGAATAATAGATCAAAAAAGACTAAATATCAACAACACTTAAGTACCAAATGAAGGCCCAGTAAAGTTCATAAAGCTTCTGCTAAAAAAACCTAAGAAACGCTGATAACACAATAGTAATGGGTAACTTGAATACCCTAATTTCATCGCTACATAGATCAACAAGACAGAATATCAGTAAAGACACCATAGTACTAAAAGAGAAGCTAAAAGACCTGAAATTGTTTTACATAAAAGGTCTTGATCCCCAAAACAGAAATACCCATTCTTCTCTAGGGTATATGGAATATTCTCAAGAACATAACACTTATTAGGACATACTCAACCATATATAAATTTTCAAATATAAAAACAGTAAAAAGTATCTTCTCAGACCATTTTGTCATGAGTAGAAATTAACCACAAATGGGACTGGAGCTATGGTGTAGCAGTAGGGCATTTTTGCCTTGCACACAGCTGACCCAGGACAGACCACAGTTTAATGGCCCCTGGAGTCCCATATGGTCTCCCAAGCCAGGAGCGATTTCTAAGTGCATAGCCAGGAGTAACCCCTGAGTGTCACCGGGTATGGCCCAAATTAAAAAAGAAAGAAAAGGGGCCGGAGAGATAGCATGGAGGTAAAGCGTTTGCCTTTCATGCAGGAGGTCATCGGTTCGAATCCCGGCGTCCCATATGGTCCCCCGTGCCTGCCAGGAGCAATTTCTGAGCCTGGAGCCAGGAATAACCCCTGAGCACTGCCTGGTGTGACCCAAAAACCAAAAAAAAAAAAAAAAAAAAAGAAAGAAAAGAAAAGGAAAGGAAAGGAAAGGAAAGGAAGGAAGGAAGGAAGGAAGGAAGGAAGGAAGGAAGGAAGGAAGGAAGGAAGGAAGGAAGGAAGGAAGGAAGGAAGGAAGGAAGGAAGGAAGGAAGGAAGGAAGGAAGGAAGGAAGGAAGGAAAGGAACCATAGAAAGACACAGAAAACTTCAAACAAATTAAAAAAGAAAGGAAAGAAAGGAAAGAAAGAAGAAAGAAAAAATTAACCATAGAAAGACACAGAAAACTTCAAACAGATTAAGAAAAAGAAAGAAATTAACCATAGAAAGACACAGAAAACTTCAAACAAATTAAAAAAAACAGAAAAAAAGAAAGAAATTAACCATAGAAAGAAGATATAGAAAACTTCAAACAAGTTAAGAAAGAAAAGAAAGAAGAAAGAAAGGAAGGAAGGACGGAAGGAAGGAAGGAAGGAAGGAAGGAAGGAAGGAAGGAAGGAAGGAAGGAAGGAAGGAGGGCGGGAGGGAGGGAGGGAGGGAGGGAGGGAGGGAGGGAGGGAGGGAGGGGGAGGGAGGGAGGGGAGGAGGAGGGAGGGAAGGAAGGAAGGAAGGAAGGAAGGAAGGAAGGAAGGAAGGAAGGAAGGAAGGAAGGAAGGAAGGAAGGAAGGAAGGAAGGAAGAAAGAAAGAAAGAAAGAAAGAAAGAAAGAAAGAAAGAAAGAAAGAAAGAAAGAAAGAAAGAAAGAAAGAAAGAAAGAAAGAAAGAAAGAAAGAAAGAAAAATTAACCATAGAAAGGAGACACAGAAAGCTTCAAACTTGAGAAGTTAAATAAATCATTGATAAACAGAAACGAGATCAAAGAGGAAATCAAGGACAAATTTTTAAAAATTCCTTGAAACTAATACTAATGAAGGTTAAAAAAAAACTATCAGAATCTATGGGTTACAGCAAAAACTACTACAGAGGAAGTTCATACCAATGCAAATCTACATTAAGAATGAAGAAAAGGGGCCAGCAAGGTGGCGCTAGAGGTAAGGTGTCTGCCTTGCAAGTGCTAGCCAAGGAAGGACCACGGTTCGATCCCCCGGTGTCCCATATGGTCCCCCCCCCCCAAGCCAGGGGCAATTTCTGAGTGCTTAGCCAGGAGTAATCCCTGAGTATCAAATGGGTATGGCCTGAGAAACCAAAAAAAAAAAAAAAAAAAAAGAATGAGGGAAAAGTCCAAGCCAACTATCTAAACACAAATCTCAAAAATCTAGAGAAATCCAGAGAAAATGAAGCGGATGAAGAGAATGGCAGTGGGGTCATATTTGTGATTCAGAAGAGACATTCCACACCCAGGTCAGTGTGCCAGAAAAAAGTATGGCTGTATCTCTTTGTTCCATGGCCTCACCTTTCTTCCCATCAGTAAGCCACAGTACAAGACATAAAAAACACAACCGCATTGCAACTGTCAAAAAATAAGAGGGAATATATTCCCTACTCATGAACTAGAATGATAAAAATCATTAAAATGGCAATACTTCCCAAAGCACTATACAGATTAAATGACACCCCAGAAGGATATCCATGACATTTTTTCTTTTTGTTTTTGAGCCACACCCAGTGACGCTCAGGGATTACTCCTGGCTATGCACTCAGAAATCGTTTCTGGCTCTGGGGACCATAGGGGATGCTAGGGATCGAACTCAGGTCCGTCCTGGATCAGCTACATACAAGGCATATGCCCTACCGCTGTGCTAGCAACATGCGTCTGCAAAGTTCCAGTAACTAACCACCCACCTCCTGCCATGAAATGTAACCTTGAGTTTGAATGATCTTGTTACTCCTCCTTGTGGGGAACAATATTTTCTAGGTCATGATGTTTTTCAAACCCTGTAAAACTATTACAGAATGTACAGCTACGACTAAAAGATAAGATGAAATGACGTTGCCTGTTTGAAATAATGCCTGTTCTTTGTGCATCCCTAAAATGTACCCTATAAAAACCCTGCTTGATCCTTGCTCAGGTCTTTGTTCACTGGCTTGCTCTGAGGAGCGCCATGAGCATTGAACCTGGCGCCAGAATGAAATTCACCTTTGCAATTTGCATGATCTCCGTCTCTCCTTGGGGGGTCTCGAGACGACACTAGGGAGAAGGGGATTTATCCCCGACCCCAACACTATCACACCAAACCCTTCATGACTTTATTATTATTATTATTATTATTATTATTATTTGATTTTTGGATCACTCAGTGACACTCAGGAGTTACTCCTGGCTCTGAGTTCAGAAGTCGCTCCTAACAGGTTCAGGGGACCATACAGGATGCCGGGATTCAAACCGGGGTCTGTCCTGTGTTGGCCACGTGCAAGAAAACACCCTACTACTATGCTATTGCTCCGGCCACCCTCTATGACATTTTTTAAATAAGTGGATCAAACACTCTTGAAATTCATTTGGAATAATAAACATCTACGAACAGCTAAAGCAATCCTTGGAAAAAGAAAAATGGAAATCACAACTTTCTCCAACTTCAAACTGTATTATGAAGCAGTAATTACTAAAACAGCATGGCTGGAATAAAGACAGCCCTTCAGAACAATGGAATAGACTTGAATTCCCTGAGATTGAACCTTGGGTATATGATCAATAAATATTTAATAAAGGGGCAAGAAATATGAAGTGGAGCAAGAAAAGCCAAAGGGGGAGGATTGAGTGAGGGACAAAGGTACCTATATCAAACTACTCCAGTCTAGATGGATATGTACATATCAAAAGTATAGGTGAAAAGGAAAGAGGAAGTTGAGGGAATGCCTTTGCTTTGGGTAAAAGCAGGGTATCATCTAACAATTTCACCCTTTCTGTTAAAAAAATTTTTTGAGAAGGGTTACATAAGTAGCCACCAGATATAAAATAAATCCCCAGAATAGTCGTTAATTTGCATAGTCACAGTAAAAGTTGATGAAATAAAAAGAAAAAATCCTTTAGCAGTAAGTAAGGTGTTGAGGAAATTTTCTAATCCCTAGGAATCACTACTGATAAGGGGAGAGCCTTGGCTGTAAAAAGTGTTATAGTTTAGATTGTGCCTACATATTCTCACAACACAATCAGCTTTTTTCCTTATCCTTGTCTTATACATATCAAATTATTTTCATAGACTTTTCTGTACATAAACACTAGAACCTTTCTGCAGATACATGTCAGAGATGGGCGCCAGATGTCACGGACTAGCTCTTGGGATCAGAATGCATTAGAAGCCCTCTCCTGCATTCAGACCCCAAGAGCTAGTCCATGACCGATACAACTTAATTTGAATATTCTTAAACATTCTTACACTGAGCACTGTAATACAAATCTATAGCACCAAAGTGCCTTTTCCATAAACTTCTCTAAACAAAATATAAAAACATTTATGCTTTTGCTTGTTCCTAAAACTCTACCATTTCTTCAAATCTGAATGACTAGCTAGCTAAAGTATTCTTGGTGTTGATTTATTTAATCTAAATCTTAAAAGATAATAGCTTTTGAAAAAAATTTCCACTTTATAATTTATCATTGATTTACTATTTTGTAGAATTATAGTAGTTTTAGCTCTATAATTCCTCCATAACTAATGGTAATAATAATAATGAGGGATCTATTCCAAATGAGATAAAAAAAAACATAATAAAAGAAGAATGAAAGGTCAAACTTGTCAGAACTCAAGATGTTATTGATAAAACTGAACTTACATGTGTGTCGGGGTGAGGGAAATGGGAGGGCTACTTTTGACACTGTGAAGGGATGTGATCTCTCTGATGGTTCATTGGTGCTGAAATGATGTTTGCATGAAAAATATGAGTAACAATATTGTATATCCAAATACCTAAAACTCATTTTAAAAATATACAAAGGAGGGGTCGGAGAGATAGCATGGAGGTAGGGCGTTTGCCTTACATCCAGAAGGATGGTGGTTCGAATCCTGGTATCCCATATGGTCCCCCGTGCCTGCCAAGGGTGATTTCTGAGCACAGAGCCAGGACTAATCCCTATGCACTGCCGGGTGTGATCCAAAAATAAAAACAAAAACAAAAAATATATACAAAGGACGGGGCCAGAGAAATAGTGCAAATGCCTAGTAGGGCATTTGCCTTGCATATGGCTAATCCAGGACGGACTTGGGTTCGATCCCCTGGCATCCCATATGGTCCCCCAAGCCAGGAGCGATTTCTGAGTGCATAGCCAGGAGTAACCCCTGAGCGCCATGGGTGTGGTCCAAAAACAAAACCAAAATATATATATTATACAAAGGAAAACTCTACCCATATAGGTGATCAATAAAAGTTATTTATTCATACCTATGATATCAATAAACTTTTGGGAAATTTTTATTGTTTAATATGAGATAAAAATCTAAATAAAATACAATATTTAAAAAAGCTAGCTATTTTACAGTCTAATTTTGGAGTGGGACCAATACCAGGACATGTACTCAGGGCTTTCTCCTGGCTCTGCTCAGTGGTCACTCCTGGTGGGCTTGACAGACCATCTGCAATGTTGGAAATCCAACCCAGGTTCACTGTGTGCAAGGGAAGAACCCTAGCTACTCTACTATAGCTGTATGGTATATACACTATGTAGCGTATATACATATACACATATATACACGTATATATACACTATAATATTGTGGCCCTATATTGTCATATTTACTGTTACATGATTATTTTTTAAAATAAAAGGAGATTTACCACAAAGTTAAATATTAAGAACACTGAACATCAGGTTAAGAGGAAAAGAATCAAGTGATCATATAAGGGTTATCAAAGTTTCTATGATTAAACATAAAATTACATTCTTAATTTCCTTATAATCCAGAATAAATAAAGGAAAGATGTTATATAAATTTCTTTATGGGTGGGGAGCTTGGGGAGGACAGGACATGAGAGAGATTGTAAAAAGAATAAGAATTTGCACTCACCCAACCAGATTCAATCCTGGCACCACAGAGTGTCCCAGAGCCCCACCGGTAATGATCCTTGAATGCAGAACCATGAGTAAGCTCTGAGCACCACTGGGTGTGACCCAAAAACAAAATTTCCTAATATGGGCCAGAGATACTACAGAAGGAAAACACTTACTTTGCACATAGCCTATCAAGGTTTGATCCCCAGTGCTGAATAAAGTCCCCTGACTACCACCAAGAAATTATCTCTGAGCACCAAGCTAGGAGTAAACCCTGAGCACCTCTGAATGTGACTCAACCCCCATTTACTCTCCTCCAAAATGTCCATGATTTCCTACAATGAAGACAACTGCAATAATTTAAATGCAGCATGCAATTAAGATCAATTCATAAATTTAAAAAGCAATTATGGGGCCAGAGAGATAGCCCAGCAGTAGGGCGTTTGCCTTGCACACAGCTGACCCAGAATGGATGGTGGTTCAAACCCCGGCATCCCATATGGTCCCCTGTACCTGCCCAGAGCGACTTCTGAGTGCAGAGTCAGGAGTAACCCCTGAGTGCCACCAGGTGAGACCCAAACCCGTCCCCCCCAAAAAAAAGAAGCAATTATTTGAGACTCAAGAGATGGTACAGCAGGTAGTTGCCATGCATGCAGCCAACCTGGATTAGATCCCTAGCACACCATATGGTGTCACTGTGCCCTACCAGTAATTATCCCTGAGCACAGAGTCATGAGTAAGCCTGAACACAGCCAGGTGTGGCCACAAAACCAAAATAAATAATTTATATAATAATATAAAATAAAATAGCAATTACTTAGGAAAGATGTCATATATACTATGTTATATATACCTAGTATATATATATGTATATATACTATATACTAACAATTATACTATAACACATATACTAACATACTGATCTGTAAGTCTTACAGATAGGTTCATAGCTATTTCTGTAAATAAAAAGCAAATAGATATGGTACCTACTACAATGTTAGGAGGATTTAGAAGGAGCACAGAAGTACTGTTTAAAACTATAAAACTGAGGCAAAGGATTGGGGGAAAACTATTGTTCCCTATTTCTACAAATACAAATTTAAAAAAGCTAACAAGAATAAAATTGACTTCCATTTTATTACATAAGTATTTTTTCCTTTTCAGAAGCTTGTGGTTATAATATACTTTCTAAATAAAAAGCAAAACATAAAAATATGCTAGAAAAGAAAGGGAGCCAGGAAACAGAAAAGCTCAAGGTGAGACTTAGGACCTGGAGGTCATCCACGCTTCTCATTTATAAGTCTACATCTAGCTAGTCCTATGGAACACAAAGTTGCACTCTAGGGCCTGACTCATTCGAAGATAGTGTACCTGGTATGTTGTCCAGACCAAGGGTTCACAGCAGACACTGTCTTTGGATCTATCGTAAAATAATACTAAGACAGCTCATCAGGTAAACAGATGCAGGTACACAGAACCATGCTTGCATCAACTAATCATTTGAACTCAATAGCTATTAGAATGTTTGTGAAAAAGTGGTTGATATGCTTGATATGTGTGTAGGGGCTGGTTTGATATGGACAGGTTTGAGGGCAAATAAGCCAGAAAATGACAGTAAATTTGTTCAATTCTAAAGAACTGATTTATTCTGAATTCTGGCACTTACTTAAACCTTCTACTGATTACATGGGACTCTGGATATAGACCACAAACCTTATCAGGTTAAATTATTTTTTTGTTGTTGTTGTTTTTATTTTGGGCCACACCTTTTGATGCTCCGGGATTACTCCTGGCTATGCGCTCAGAAATCACTCTTGGCTGAAGGACCATATGGGACACCGGGGGATTAAACCACAATTCGTCCTAGGCTAGCGCTGGCAAGGCAGACACCTTACCACTCTGTGCCATGGTTCTGGTTAAATTCTTAATTTGTTCTTCCACCTGTTCATCACATAACAGAGAGAGGGAAAGATTTCAAATGGTCCAGTTTCTATCTTGTTTTCTGATGTAACAAGATAGAAATAGGAAACATTTTGTGGGACCAGACTAGGTTTGTCTTGCAGGGGCCAACCTGGGTTAGATCCCCAGCATCTTATGTTTTCCCAGGCACCTCCAGGCGTAATTCCTGAGAGCAGAGCCAGGAGTAACCTCTGGACATTAAAAAATGTAAAAAAAGGGGCCGGTGAGGTGGCGCTAGAGGTAAGGTGTCTGCCTTGCAAGCGCTAGCCAAAGAAAGGACCACGGTTCGAGGGGCAATTTCTGAGCGCGTAGCCAGGAATAACCCCTGAGCATCAAACGGGTGTGGCCTGAAAAACTAAAAAAAAAAAAAAAGAAAAGAAAAAAAGAAACACATTTTGGAACCTCTATTGTACAGCTTTTGTCACATCCCTTAACCATAAAACTAAGGGAAATAGCTAGAATTCCAGTTGATTCTGAAAAGTCATTTCCTAGGACACACCAAACCACGTTTAACATCTATTAGCAATTTCTCTAAAATTTACATCAGCAAAGAAAGAAAGGCCAAAGACAAAAGCCACACATTTGCAATCACACATTTTTAATTCCAAACTTAGAAAATATTACTACATAGGAGAACAAAAGCATAATTTAAGTAAATTATGCTTGAAAACACATAATACAATGTCCATTCGCTAAGGCATAGAATATTACATAACGATCTCCATATGTCACAGTGCAAGTGAGCAGACAGAAGGCTCCCTCCAAATGCCTAGTTTATGTAAATTTACATTTATTTCTTCCTGAAGGTGTGAGGAGACTGATACGGTTCAGAAATGGTATAAATTAGGACTCTTAAAAACAGACATAAGCCTGATGATATAGAGTGAGATGAGTCACCTAGAAGTCAGTCAATTCCATAATATAGTGTTTTATACCTTCCAGTCACTTAACCAGTTAAGTATCAAAATTGTCGGTCAAAAAGAGAATGAAAACTTGCACAGTACATACCTACCACATGTTAGTGAATACTACAGATGTATCTTCCTAACTACAACCACTTAATGCTTAAGACAAATCTTTTTCTGGGGCCTAACCAACTGGGACCATTCTTACACAGATGTGGGACCTCAGGAAACTGATGCTGTCACTGGACTTCAGTTTCTTCATCTAAGGGAATGAACTCACCATGAGATATTTACAGAGAAAGCAGGCTAACTAACCTAAAGCTCTTACAATAGCAAGCAGCAAGCACTCCATATATCAGTTATTTCTCATTTTTAATAGAGCAGCTTTGGGAAGAAAATTAATCTTGTAAGTTACTACTAGTTATAGTATCTTTAATTTACAGAGGCGGCAAATTTGCAAAGATAGACTATTAACTTGTTCAGTCACAGGAAGTAACAGATAAAAAAGTTAATTCTTGTTCCTCTTTTCAACACTGGTAGCCCTAGACAGTGTAAAAATAAATCAGTGAGACGCTGAGGGGTCTGACTGTGCTGAAAGGAAATCAGTGTGCTACACTTAACATCTCATCTCACCAGCAACAATAAATTCTTACAAAAAGCTGAAGACTAGTGTTGTGTGGCCATAAAAGCAAAGACATATGCTAGTGAGTTAGGCAACAAGTCTTGAGAAAACTTACATAGAGAAAGAAAAATATAGAGAGAGCTAGAGGAGGAAAATGAAAGGTGAACAGATCCCTTATAGAAGTTAAAAAAAAAAAAGCATGTATTTTGCCCCTGAGACATCTGCCGTGAATGAGGCCAACAGTACCCAAGCGAATGAATGAACTGGCGTACCTCCAATACACACACAGAGACACATCTGTGCCAGACACAGACTACAGGCCTATGGAGCCCTTTTAATCCTCTGGAGGGCCTGGCAGGTAGGTCACAGGTCTTAACCAGAAGCGGGAGACCAATGAGCTGACTCTAAGAGTTTGCTTTTTGGTTCCCTTTAAATTCCACACTAGAATTTTTTGGAGGACATCAGAGTAGTGAAGAAACCTGATTTCCAACCCCTAATGTCAGACTCCCCCTTGCGTATGCACAGGAGCCTCTCCTCTGGGCCTAAGCGTCCCCATAGATCGGTCACTTTCTAGTTCTCAGGGCTCCACCGGGTGCACAGTAGGACTGGGGGGGTGCTAGGGACCATCTGCAATCTGCAATCTGGAAGCGGCACCGGAGTGACACCTGGCTGGGCCGGTTCCACATGCCGCCGGCGGCCGAGGCATCAGCACCCGGAATCTCGGTCCCCAGACCCACCACCACCCCCGCCCACCCCCGCCCACTCACCGCCGCACTCGGCAGAATACTGGTCCCCCCAGTCCCCAGACGGCGGGTTGCAGCCGCCGCCGCCCGCCTGAGCTTCCTGCTGCTGCCGATGCTGCAGGTCCTGCTTCAGCAGCGACAGTGGCGAATAGTGCTCAGTGGCCAGGGCGCCCGGGCACAGCCCCGCAGACAGAAATCTCAGCAGCAGCAACACCACCAAGACTCGCCCGGCGCCTCCCGCAGAGACCACAGCGCCGCCCCAACAGCTGCAGCAGTAGCAGCAGCAGCAGCAACAGCAGCTGCCGGCAGGTGCCATCTTCCCTAAAAGCGCATGTGCAAAGGCCTCCACCGCACTCTGCGGCCTCACGGCCCTAGCTCAGGGCGGCAGGTGGGCTGTAGCAAGTGGGCAGGAATGGGAAATCGCATTGCCTACTGGGAGTTGTAGTCCTAGCTCTGCCAACCTGGAGTGCTTTTTCCTGGCTTTGGACTACAATTCCCAGACGTCCTGCGGGGCGCAGCTTTTCCGGTGTGGCGTCTGACGCTGTCCCACTTCTAAGTCGGAAGTTCTGCACCAATTTTGCGTGTGTGCGAGTGAGCAGTAGTAGGCGGGCTGAGCTTTGACTGAGCTCATGAGACATGGAAGGGGTTGCAGCTAGAAAGAGGGACAAAGTTGGGGTGTCAGCGACCTCTACTTCTACTTCAGTCTCCTGCCAGTACAGGTGTATCGAATGCAACGAAGGAGCCAAGGAATTGTACCGAGACTATAACCATGGCATACTGAAGCTAACCATCTGCGTGAGTTGTCAGGTGTAGGATAACTTTCTGCAAAAATAAATAAATAAATTTAAAAGTGTTCTGGGATTTGGGGACCATAACAGGCAATGAAATGTATATCCCCATTTCCATTCCATCCCTCTCCGACCTATCTCTTGTACAGGCATTTTGCTTCTCTCTCACTTTCTCCCTCTCTCTGGCAAATTGGCACTATGGTGTTTACTATTGTCAAAAGAGGGGTGCCTTGTATGTCACTTTCTCCCCTTTCAGCACTGAGTTCTCGACCAAAGCAATTAATTCCAGCTATCATTGTCCTAGTAGACCTTTCTCTACTCTTAATTTCACTCAGTGCTCTTTGTGGTGAGCTTCCTATTTGGCAGGACCTTCTGACACTGATCCTTATTTCTATTGTCTTTGGATATAGTTATTATCCCTTATTTTATGTTTCTTATTTCCCACAAATGAGTGAGATTATTCTATGTCTATCCCTTTCTCTCTGGCTAATTTCAGTCATTATAATGGTCTCCATATCCATCCATGTTAAGAAAATTTCATAACTTCATTTTTCATAATGGCTACATAATATTCCACTTTATCCATATACCATGGTTTCTTTAGGCAATCACCTGTTGTTGGGCACCTGGGTTGTTTCCAGTTTTTAGCTATTGTAAATAGTGCTGCACTGAACATAGGTGTGCAGAGGACATTTTTCTTTCTATTGTGTTTTGGTGTTCCTGGAGGATAATCCTAGGGGTATTGCTGGATCATATGGAAGCTCTATATCTAGCTTTTTGAGGAATGACCATATTGTTTTCCAGAAAGGCTGAACCAGTCTGCCTTCCCACTAGCAGTGAAAGAGACCCTTCTCCCTGCATCCATGCTGAAACTGGTTGTTCTTGTTTTTTTTTTGTTGTTGTTGTTGTTTTTTGTGTGTGTGTGTGTGTGTGTGTGTGAAGTGTGCTAGACTTTTGCTGTGAGATGATATCTCATTGTTGTTTGATTTACATCTCTTTGATGATTAGTGATGTGAAGCACTTTGTCATGTGATTTTGGCTGTCTATAGTGCTTCTTTGAGAAAATATTTGTTCATTTCTTCTCTCTATTTTCAGGTAAAGTTAGATTTTTTTCATGTAAAGTTCAATATGTGTTTTGTATATGTTAGAAATTAATTCCTTTTCTGTTGGATATTGGGTGAATACTTTCTCCCATTTTGTGTGCAAGGCCTTTGTTTCCTAGTGACTATTTCCTTTGTAGTGCAGATGCTTCTCAGTTTAATGAAGTCCCATTTGTTTGTCTTTGCTTTTACTTGCTTGATCAGAGGAGCTTCATCCTTTTTTATTTTTAATGATTCATAATATCCTTATTTAAGCACCATGACTACAAACATGTTTCTAGTTGTGTTTCAGTCATAAAAAGGACATCCCACCTTAACAAGTGCAACATTCCCATGACCAATGCCCCCAATTTCCCTTCTCCTCCACCTCCTGCCTGTATGCGAAACAGGCATTCTATTTTTCTCACTTATTAGCATTGTTATGGTAGTTGTTAGTGTAGTTATTTCTCTATCTGTACTCACCACTCTTTGTGGTGAGCTTCATTTCAGGAGCCCATCCTTCCAGCCCTCTCTATGTCTCTGGGCATTATTACAATAATGTCTTTAATTTTCTTAAAATGCATAGATGAGTGAGACTATTCTGTGTCTATCTCTCTCCCTCTGACTTATTTCACTCATCATAAGAGTTTCCATGTCCATCCATATATAGGAAATTTTATGACTTTATCTCTCCTGATGGCTGTATAATATTCCATTCTGTATATGTACCAGTTTCTTTAGCCATTCATCTGTTGAAGGGCATCTTGATTGTTTCCAGATTCTGGCTATTGTAAATAATGCTGCAATGAATATAAGTGTACAGAAGGCATTTTTGTATGTTGTTTTTGTGTTCCCAGGGAATATCCCTAGGAGTGGTATGGCTGGATCATATAGGAGTTCAATTCCCAGTTTTTTGAGAAATCTCCATATTATTTTCCATAAAGGCTGGACTAGATGGCATTCCTATTAACAGTGAATGAGAGTTTCTTTCTCTCTACATCCCTGCCAGCACTGATTGTTCTTGTTTTTTGTGATGTATGTAAAGCTTGTGGCATGAGATGGTACCTCATTATTGTTTTGATTTACATCTCCCTGATGATTAGTGATGTGGAGCATTTTTTCATGTGCCTTTTGGCCATTTGTATTTCTTCTGTGAGAAAGTGTCTGTTAATTTTTTCTCCCCATTTTTTGATGGGGTTAGGTGATTTTTTTTCTTGTTAAGTCCTGTCAGCACCTTTGTATATCTTAGATATTAGCCCCTTATCATATGAGTATTGGCTGAATAATTTTTCCCATATGTGGATGGCCTTTGTATCCTAATCACTATTTCCTTTGAGGTGCAGAAGCTTCTCAGTTTAATTTAGTCCCATCAGTTTATCTCTGCTACCACTTGTTTGTTTGGAGAGTGATGTTTCCTCCTTGAAGATGCCTTTAGTCTCAATGTCATGGAGTGTTTTACCTATGTGTTCTTCTATATATCTCATGGTTTCAGGTCTGATATAAAGGTCCATTTGGACCAAATCCATTTGGATTTGACCTTTGTGCATGGAGGCCTGAGTTCGCTTTTTTGCATGTGGCTGATCAGTTGTCCAAACACCACTTGTTGAAGAGGTTTTCCTTGCTCCATTTTGCTTTTATTACCCCTTAAAGATTAATTGATTGTATGTCTGACGAACATTCTCTGAATACTCAAGTCTATTCAATTGATCTGAGGGTCTGCCTTTATTTCCAATACCATGCTGTTTTAATGACTATAACTTTGTAATACAATTTAAAGTTGGGGAAATATTCCCTTGTATTGGGAATATGGAAAATATTCCATATTGCTTTTCCTAAGGGTTGCTTTAGCTAGTCATGGGTGTTTATTGTTCCAAATGAATTTCAGGAGTGTTTGGTCTACTTCTTTGAAGAATGTCATGGGTATCCTTAGAGGAATTACATTAAATTTGTGCAGTGCTTTGGGGAATGTTGCCATTTTAATAATGTTAATCCTCCCTATCGATGAATAGGGTACATGCCTCCATTTCCTTGTGTTCTCTTATTTCTTGAAGCAGTGTTTTGTAGTTTTCTTTGTATAGATCCTTCATCTCTAGTTGACTCCAAGATATTTGAATTTGTGTGACACTAATGTGAATGGGATTGTTTTTATGTCCATTTCTTCTCTATAATTTTTGGTGTATAAGAAGACTATTGATTTTTGCATGTTGATTTTGTAACCTGCCACTTTGCTATATCTATTGTTTCTAGAAGCTTTTTGGTAGAGTCGCTAGGGTTTTCTAAATATAGTATCATGTTATCTGCAATCATTGAGAGCTTGACTTCTTCCTTTCCTAGTTGGATGCCCTTATCTTTTTCTTGCCTAATCACTATGGCAAGAACTCGCAGTACTTTTTTGAATAGGAATAGTGAGAGAAGGCAGCCTTGTCTTGTACCAGATTTTAAAGGAAAGGCTTTAAGTTTATCTCCAGTAAATAATATTTACTACTAGCTTGTGGTAGATGGCCTTGACTATATTGAGAAAAGTTTCTTCCATTCCCATCTTGAGAGTTTTTTTTTTTATCAAGAATGGGTGTTGGACCTTATCAAATGCTTTCTCTACATCGATTGGTATGTTCATGTGGATTTTATCTTTGTTTTTATTGATATGGTGTATGATGTTGATTGCTTTATGTTATACAATCCAATGCATTCCTGGAATAAAACCTACTTGGTCCTGGTGTATGACTTTCTTGATGAGGTGTTGGATTCTATTTTTCAGGATTTTGTTGAGGATCTTTGCATCTGTGTTCATCAGGGATATGTAGTTTTCTTTTTTGGCAGCATCTCTGTCTGGTTTTGGTATCTGGGTGATGTTATGGAACTTCATCCTTGAAGATACCTTTGGCTTCAATATCATGGAGTGTTCTGACTATGTTTTCCTCTGTGTAGCATCTGAAAATGCTTAGTTTTTGATAAATTTTGATAATTTATTTAAGCACATGGTTACAAAAAATTTGTAGTTGGGTTTCAGTCATCGAATGTACACCACCCTTCACCAGTGTAACTTTCCCACCACCAGTGTTCCCCATTTCCCTCCTCTCCTACCTACTACCTGTCTTCAGGACAAGCATTCTGTTTCTCATTCTCACTATCATTGTCACAGTTGTTGTTAGTAGTTATTTCTCTATCTATGCTCACCATTCTTTGTGGTAAGCTTGATATTATGGGCTGGTCCTTCTGGCCCTCATCTCTATTGTCTCTGGGTATTATTACCATCTTTTATTTTTCTTAAATTCTACAGGTCGGTGAGACTATTTTGTGTCTATCTCTCTCCCTCTGACTCATTTCATTCAGCATAAAAATAAATTATAAAATACACAAAGGGGACCATTGAGAAGCCATAAGTTTGTGTTTATGTCTTTTATGTGTCATGGGGTGCCAGAGATCAAATGGAAGGCTTCAGACAAGCTTTGCACTCTTAATAGTAGTTTCATTTTCTTGATGAAGAGTTTTCTCTACCTGATAAGCACATGGGATCTAGAAGACAGCTTATTGTCATTACAGAATTTCTAATTTTGTGATTGCTGTTTAGATTCTAGACTACTCTGCTCAGCAAAAAGGTGCAAACATAGTAACCTTTTTTACTTCACTTTAATAAGATGAATTTAAATTTGAAATAATAGTACATATTCCTTTACTGCTAGAAAAATATTGGCATTTTACCTGATGAGCAAAAAAGGGGTACACTTCATATGAATGTATTAGAGAAACATTTGGAAGTGAATCCAATTTCCATTTTGAGGTAAAACTTAATATTTTTCAGTACATTTCATTTTTCACTAGTATTTATATATATAATTAAAAAGTGACCCTAGAATGTTTACGTATCCATTACTTCTATTTCTGTTTTACCCTCTCATTGTTTTAAAATACTTTGGAGCCTTGCTTTGTATATGGCCAAATCAGGATCAATCTTAGCACATATATGTTTCCCCAAGCACTTTCTGAAGTTACCTCTGAGTACTACTAATATGTTATTTTCTTTAGAATATTAAAGAAATTTGTAATATTAGCTTATGCTGCAAGTAATTACCTTAATGCCATGGGATAATTTAATACTTCAAACATTACATTTTCTGGGTTGTAAATATTGTGTCCTGACATACATTTCACATGTTCTGAAGGCATTAGGATTTCATAACATCATAGTAAAGAATGCTTTTTTGGGTAACCCTAAAACCATGCATCAAGCTTAGTTCCTTAATGATAGTTTAGCACTTTTAAGTATCTACTGTAGCTAAAAAAGAACATTTTCTATTAATCTTGATGCTATTTGGGTAATAATGTAGGTATCTTCCATCTCAGGTTGTTGGCACTATGCCATTTTCTTCACTAATTTGTAATTCTCAGAATCTTTTTTTTTATTAATATCTTCATTTAAACACCTTGATTACAAACGTGATTGTAGTTGGGTTTCAGTCAAGTAAAGAACACCCCCCTTCACCAGTGCAATATTTTTATCACCAATGTCCCAAATCTCTCTCCTCCCCACCCCATCTTCGCCTGTACTCTAGACAGGCTTTCTACTTCCCTCATTCATTCACATTGTTATGATAGTTCTCAATGTAGTTATTTCTCTAATTGCACTTTTCACTCTTTGTGGTGAGCTCATGTCATGAGCTGGACCTTCCAGCCCTCCTCTCTTTTGTCTCTGAGAATTATTGCAAGAATGTCTTTTATTTTTCTTAAAACCCATAGATGAGTGAGACTATTCTGCATCTATCTCTCTCCCTTTGACTTATTTCACTCAGCATAATAGATTCCATGCACATCCACGTATAGGAAAATTTCATGACTTCATCTCTCCTGACGGCTGCATAATATTCCATTGTGTGTACGTACCACAATTTCTTTAGCCATTCATCTGTTAAAGGGCATCTTGGTTGTTTTCAGAGTCTGGTGAGGAAGGTATTTGTATTATATTTTTGTAATCTTAAACTAAAGGGTTATTCTCCTTTTCCCTAAAATTCAAGATTCACAGAGTTGGAGAGAAAGAGACCATCGAGCCAGTCAACAACTTTATAAGTGGAAGTGCATTATATATTATGTCTTTTATAACATCTCCTACAAATTGAAAGACTTTTCTAAGACACTTGCATACTTGAATCAATCTTAAAAAAATTATTACTTCTTGGTCCTTATAGATAACAAAGGAGTTAAGGCACATGCTTTGTATCCAATTTACCCTATTTCAACTCCAGTGTACTCCCCTGAATGCTTTCAGGAATAATCCCTGAGTACAGAACCATTAATAAATCCTAAACAACATTTGGCATGGCCCAGAAGCAACAATAACGAATTAAAAACTACTTCTAGCTTTGTAAATCTGAGGTTAAAATATTAATATTTCAGGCTCAGGAGATTATAGTTAATATATTTAGATATTTTTGAGACCAGGTGGTATCTTGAATCTAAAAAGTAGTTTATTTAAATAAATTCTGATATAGCCTTATTGCTTTCCAACTCTAAAATATGTTCTTTCTTAAAATTCTGTATAATTTCAAAATGTATAAAATTATTTGTTGTAACATTATCTTGAATTATTTTAGAACTCCTGCCAGAAACCTGTGGACAAATATATTGAGTATGATCCTGTTATCATCTTGATTAATGCTATTCTTTGCAAAACCCAGGCCTATAGACATATTCTTTTCAATACTGAAATAAATGTAAGTTGTGGAATTTTTATTATCTGATTTTATTTGATTATGATTTTACATATTAAGTATGCTTTTTATATACTTTTGAACAGAAAGATCATTTTAAAGTATTTTAAATTGTAATGTCTGAAACTTTCTAGACAGCGCCTTTAATAAGGTTCACAATGTTTAGTGAATGATTATGGTCATTAGCAGGAAACTGACAAACTGCCATCTGAATTTCCTTTTAGTACATAACCTTTTGAAGTAGATATTATTTTTAACTAAGTAAAATTGAATATATCTAGGTAAAATGTCTAAATAAACATTAATTATACTTAGAAACATTTTATTAAATTTTATTCTGTACTATTGAGGTTTTGCATAAGGTAAATAACAATACTGAACTGATCTTGAAATTTTCTAATTTATAAAATTGTAAAACATTTCAAGACATTTTATATATTGAGTTGTGAATATTTACTTGTTTGGTAGGGTTGCTAAAATATAGAATAGCCTATTAAATATATAATCAGATAAACAATTTTTAGTATATAACCCAGATTTTCCCGAGAAAAAATATTACAGATATTTATCTGAAGATCATTTCACTTGGTGTTCTGTTATTGTTTCTTTTTCTTTTCTTTTTTTTGTGCTTTTTGGGCCACACCCTGTGACGCTCAGGAGTTACTCTTGGCTATGTGCTCAGAAATTGCTCCTGCTTGGGGGACTATATGGGATACTGGGGATTGGACCAAGGTCCATCCTGAATCAGACATGTGCAAGGCAAATGCCCTACCACTGTGCTATTGCTCCAGCTCCTATTGTTTCTATTTTTAACATAGACAGTAATGGTGTAATTCATCTATTCTTGAACCCTCTACCCTAATTTAAACCTGAGCAGTTTTTTAATTATTAGACCATTGATTTTTCAAAAAATAACCGTGCTTACAATTTTTCAGTATAGACTACTGATTCTTAAACTTTACATCACATTAGAATTTCCTGGGTGAGATGATAGCAGGTGACAGTTAATTCTTCCAAGCCTAGTCTTTACCCAGAACCTCACCCAGTGATTTAAGTCTGAATCACTGGAAATAGGCATTGATAATTTTTAAATCTCATAGTATTTTCCAAAGTGCATCCTGGAAGACCAGTGTGACACCAGGATATAACTATTTCTGGTCTACATTGGTTGTGCACACATTTTCACTTATCCACTTCGTAGCGATAAAGTTCAACTCAAAGGGAAATTACAGGGTCAGGGATGATAGTTAAACAGATATCTGGCATATATGGTGCCTTAGGTTCAATTCTAGCATTGCCAGTAAGTTGTATACATATTTTTATCTGTAAATAAATCCACATGCCTTAATCCCATGGGGAAGGAGGAAGCAAGTCTGAAGCAGGGCCACCACAGGAAATAATCCAAACCAAGCTGAAGAGAGATGAAACATGGATCTGGGGACCTTTCCACCATGTGAAGCAAGAGGAAGAGGCCTTCCAGGACTGCAGTATTTATTGGGAAGTTAGGACCATGCCCATGGGTGGAGGGTGGGGTGGGAGGAGAACTAAGGTAAAGAATCTATCTAGAAGTTCTTCTCACTAAGATGGGTCTTTGATATATAAAAGAGGAGGCCATAACTGTTAAGGATGAAGGAGGATATCACCATAATAGTTTAGAGTGAAGACCAGTAAACCCTACACTTATATGTTATTTTTGTTTTTGTAAAAAATTTGGATTCTGTAGACTTTCCACCTGGCTTATATATTACTATCTTTTGAAATTTTAATTTTTTACTCTTGCAGCCTAGGTATATTCAATATGTATTTAAAACAATAGTTTATTTTGGTATGGTGGAATCTTCAAATTAAATCTGTTCTCTTATTGTTGCTTTCACCTGCCTGTGAATCACATAAATTTTGTTTTATCAGTTATAATGAACAGTTGTTGAAAATAAAGTGAATGGTGATTAACATATTGTTGCTGGCATATGCCATCATGTTAAAGTGATCCATCTTAATTAGGAAGCATAGTAGAATTTTCCATCTCAAAATGAAAAAAAGTTGGGGCCAGAGCAGTGGCGCAGAGTGGTAAGGTGTCTGCCTTGCTGGTGCTAGTCTAGGACAGACCGCAATCCCCCAGTGTCCCATATGATCCCCAAGCCAGGAGCTATTTCTGAGCACATTGCCAGGAGTAACCCTTGAGCGTCACTAGGTGTGGTCAAAAAAAAAAAAAAGAAAAAGAAAAAAGTTCTAAAATATGAATGCCTAGAATTTACTTTCAAAGAATCTGAATCAGAATCGGGCCAAAATGAAAGATTTGTCTTTTTGAAAAAAACTCCCATAAGAGATGATTCTATTGGATGCTGCAAATTAAGACTCACTGTTTCACAGACTGAGAACAGGTATGTAATTAATTAGGTAATAGCAAATTTGGAAAGTTGATAGTTGGGATTTTTTTTTCATCCCATGAATAATTAGCTATGTTTGTATTTACTAGTAATATTACAGTTGGGTCTATCTCATTGAATGGCAATGTCTTTTTGACTATCAGATGCATGGAAAACTCTGCATATTTTGTTTGCTTTGTGAAGCATACCTGAGATGGTGGCAGCTTCAAGATTCAAACCAGAAGAATGATCCTGATGACTTTATCAGATATGCTAAGGAGTGGGATTTCTATAGAATGTTTGCAGTTGCTTCTCTAGGTAGGAAGAAACTGTGATGTGTATTCTTAGTTAACTAGTACTTACTGTTATGATTAAAAAGAAAGATTTGTAGTCTTTAGAGAAACTATTTGAGACAAATATTTAGCTCTATCCCTAACCTAAGATGACCTTGTCATAACTATGCATTTTAGTTTATCTTGTTGCCACACATATTAGATGGAAATAATTTCATTGTTATATTAGAGAATTTTAAACAATATTTTTTAATGCACAAAAACTTTTCCTCTGTAAGAGAAGGAGAACTTCAGCAAGTTATAGCTTTGTGTACATCCATTGTGAGGAGGCAACCATCATTAAACATGATAGTTATTGCCAAAAAGATTTTTTAATTTTTGTTTGTTTTTGGGACACACCTAGCAGCACTCAGGAGTTACTTCCGGCTCTGTACTCAGAAATCGCTCCTGGCAGGCTTGGAGGACGGTATGGGATGCCAGGAATCAAACCCAGGTCCCTCCAGGGTTGGTCCCATGCAAGGCAAATGCCCTACTGCTGTGCTATCACTCCAGCCCTTTACTGTCCAAAATTTGTGAATAGAATAACCTATACTAAAAGATATGCCTATTTGAACAGATATTTGTAGACTTCATTTTTGGGCATTGGAGTGAGGATTTGGTGGAACATAGCAAGGAGTGGGGTTCCCAAGCAGTATTCCAAAGTGAGTCCAAAGACCACCTGTGGGGTTTCTCAGCCAACCAGTCAATATTTCATGGGCTTGAGGATAAGATACTGCTCAGGTCTGTTGGGTGTCAGGAATTAGTCAGGCCACTCTAGTGGTGGTTGGGGAACCTTTGTGGCCATCAACAAACCCTTCAATTATTTTGAAGGGGCATGTTTTTTTTTTGTTTTTGTTTTTGTTTTTTACCCTCCCCAGGCATGTTTTTTTTTCCCCAAAGAATATACCAGCTCTGATATAGGTTAATCATTCTAAACTATTTTTGTTGATCCAAACTACCTGTATTTGGAGCCTCTTTTCAGTTGGCTATATCTAATTATAAAATATTTTAAGAAGAAAACCGTTCTGTGTTTGTGTGTGTGTTTATGTAGTATTCCAGAAAAATTATTCTGCAGAAACCTAATTAACTCAGTTAATAAGACAAAATAGGATCATGGATACTCAACATTTATACAGATTGTAATCAAAGGAGTAATAACCTTAATAAAAATAATTCAGTCTAGGGCCCGGAGAGATAGCTCAGCGGCGTTTGCCTTGCAAGCAGCCGGTCCAGGACCAAAGGTGGTTGGTTCGAATCCCGGTGTCCCATATGGTCCCCCGTGCCTGCCAGGAGCTATTTCTGAGCAGACAGCCAGGAGTAACCCCTGAGCACTGCCGGGTGTGGCCCAAAAACCAAAATAATAATAATAATAATAATAATAATTCAGTCTAAAGGTATGTTAAATAGGAACAGAAAAGATTGTTCTGACAAGTGGGATTATTGGAATTATTGCATTTTTTAGTCAGGATAATGAATGATTTCTAGGAGATAAGAAATTCTACTTGAAAAGCTTGTTAAAATTAATAAAGGGAGCCAGAGAGCTAGCTCAAATGACTAATGTTCATGCATTGCATATAACAGGCCTGGTTTCAGCCCATAGCACTGCTTGATTCCCAACCACTAGAGACACCCCTGCCTCAAACTCCAAGCCAAAGTAGCCCCTAAGTACCTCTGGATAGAGCCTAAATAAACCAAAATTAAATTAACAAAGGAAGTTTTACATTTTTAGATGACTATTCAAATTCTTGTAAATAATAGAAGTGTAATAAATAGTGGAACAAGGAACAAAGCAAAACTTTGTAGTTTTTTGAATGAGCCCAGATTTTAGGATTAAAAGACTCCATTCTCCTGTTTGATTCTTTCTATAAGATGTCTAACACTGAAGACTTGAAGAGACCCATACCTCCCAGAAAGAACTTCAGAATGTTGGTGATTGTATTTTTTCCCAGTGGATTATGAAATATTTCACAAAGGAATTGTTATTTACTGTAAATATTATGAATGAATTACTAAATGGTTCTGAAATCTAAGTAAGATTTGTCACAAAAGTCAGCGACGTGTTTTTTTACATGAAAGAAGAGGCCAGTTTTTTTTACATGAAGGAAAAGTGCTCAGTGGTAGAGTACCTCTTACATGAGTGCAATAAATAAAGGGTTTATTTATTCCTCCAAGTATTCAAAAAATAAAAAATAAATTTTAATCTTGATCAAACATTTTATGTGCAGTCAACTCATTTGAAATGTTGGGGTTTTCTTTAATAAAAAGCATATGGTTTAAATAGGAACATTTTATTTTCTATTTCTTTTTAGAACAAACTGCCTTTTTTGTTGGCATTTTTACTTTCCTGTGGATACAAAAACCTATGCTAGTGGGGAAAAAAAACAACTTCACTTTGCTGCTGAAAGCATTGTTATTATCTAGCTATGGAAAACTTCTGTTAATTCCAGCTGTCATTTGGGAACATGACTACACAACCCTGTGCCTCCAACTTATTAAAGTGTTTGTTCTTACATCAAATTTTCAGGCAATTAGAGGTATGTTTCTGTTTTATTATGTCACTTCAATTTTCAATTCAAAGAAAAGGCTTATCTGTAGAATACCATTTTTATGTAATCTGTTAAATATTGATACTGTTTTTTCATAATAGAAAAAACAATGCCTAACATTTATGTCATCTTATACATATAATACATACAGTCTTATTCAGTTTAACCACATGGTGCATGTTAGTTTTCAAAATACTTTTATATGGTTAGCTCTGTCCTGTGGAATTACTGGTGCCACCATTATTACTTATACTTTACGAATGTGTTTGTGATGACCTGTCCAAACTTATATGGCTGCATAATTATCAATCTATGGTAAGATGTGAGGTATTTATCTCCTAACTCAATATAAGTTCTACTACATCAAAAAGAAATAAGAAACCCTCTATGATTTCATTTTCTGATATAAGAAGTCTGTTTTAAAACTTATTACCTGATACTTTTAGCATGTTTGTCTTAAATTATAGAATTGAATCTATCAATTTCTTTACTTACTCATTTTATGACCCTAAGACCTGCTTTTATTTTCCCTTTAATATGACTAGGACTTTTCATTTGAGGGGAAATTTTGTTATAAGCTGATGAAATGGTTCTATCAAGGTTTATATATATATAAAACTATGAAATTAATTGGAACAGATGTTTTCTAAAATCAGCTTTATAAAACAATTCCATTCATACTACCACATAATTTACATGCTCATTATCATTTACTCAGACTTTTTGAAACTTAATAGCTCTGTTTTCTTTTTCAGTGACCCTAAACATCAACAGAAAGCTCTCCTTTTTGGCTATATTAAGTGGCTTACTACTAGAAAGCACTCTGGTCTACTTCTTTCAGAGGATGAAGTGGGATATTGGAAGTGATTGTGCTTCCTATAAAACTCAAGACTTTTGAAGAAGAAAAGTGTCTTTGTGTTCACGTATTCAGTTATTATAAAATAAATACTTTCTTTTACATAATTAATTCCCTGGTATCTGATTACTTCCATATTACCTCCACATCTATTTCAAGGAGACATCTCCTAGAGTCATTCACTTTAGTTCTTTTGTCTTTTTTTGTTTTTGTTTTTGTTTTTTTGGTTTTTGGGTCACACCGGTGTGCTCAGGGGTTACTCCTGGCTGTCTGCTCAGAAATAGCTCCTGGCAGGCACGGGGGACCATATAGGACACTGGGATTCGAATCAACCACCTTTGGTCCTGGATCAGCTGCTTCAAGGCAAACACCGTTGTGCTATCTCTCCAGGCCCTAGTTCTTTTGTCTTACTGAGTGACCGATCTTTAGTTGTTTTTGGTTTGAGTTGAGTTTTATTATTTTTGTTTTTGTACTTTGGTTTAGAGTCCTACTCATAATTTATTTAACACCTCCACTGCCACTCACTTTTTAGATAACAGATTTGAAATTTATTTCCCTGATAACTGTCTCTTACTTTTCTCAACTATTTTTTCCCTCATCTACCTCATTTTTTTTGCTTTTATTTTTCCATCTAATACCTGGAAGCTGTAGGTAACTATTGAGTTTTTCTTCATACCTTGCTACCTACCAGCTTTCTGCCTTTTTAAAATAAAATATACTTTTAAGTCTTATATCCTATTTTTCTCTATAAACAGAACCATTGACAAGCCTGAATTCAAAACTCACTTTTTGAGGTTCTCTGTTTTTAAGGTCTGCTCTGGAGCATTCCTCTTCTGAAACCAGATGCCTGTTTTGTTTTTTAACTTAAGCACTGTGGTTATAAAATTGTTTACTGTTGGGTTTTTCTATAGCATGCAAAAACGTATCCATTTTAGGGGAACTCAGCAGGCCAGATGTATCCCTAGATTTCCCTGTGTGGAGAGCTGAAATAGCCCTCATGGGTTCCTCAAAAGGCCTGCTGAGGATGCCATTTCCCCTGCGTGGATAGTTCAGGAATTCCCGAAAAGAAATCCATGCTTGGTATTACATTTTCTGTCATTGTTTGGCTATCCCTCCTATATAAAATCTCAGGTAAAAATTGGCCTCAATCAAATTCTTTTCAGATATCTCAGCACCAAAGATTACTAAGAGAATCCTTTTTCTGGATAATATTTAGCACTAAAATCAAAAGAATATTTTTTCTCTTTTTCAAATTTGTCCTTGCAGCCTCGGTGTCTGGTGGTCAAGGGCACAGCCAGAGTACAGATCCTGGACTATTGACCCTTCTCAGAAAATGGGAACTGCACCTTAGGGGATTTGGTTCCTTCCTAGACCTCTAAAACAATAGAGTTATTCTCAGTGAAGACCACATTCCTAGATTTTTTTCTACTTCTTAATATCCCTTATTTTGCATTTGAAGTTAGTTGTTCAAAGCTGCCCTGAGTGTGACCTCCTTTGTAACTCAGAATTCGTACAGCTCACACCCATAACTTAAGTATTGTTAAACTTTGTTTTGTGATGTAAACATTCTTTACCCCCTTATAAAACTTCCTGCTTAAAGATTAAACTTGTCACACTCCTGCCAAAAGATGTTTTGACCCACATATTGTATGTGGTTTCCTTATTTCATATTTTGCCATCCATACAACCCACTCTCGCTGAAATGGATTCATTGAAATCCCACTGACACTGTAGGACAGAAGCCGCCTGCAGCAGGGTTTCATTCATAGAAATGAATTATATTGATTGACTTGCATATGTTAAACCATCCTTGCCGCCCTGGAAAGAATCCTACTTGGTCATGGTGTATAAGCTCAAGACGAGTTGTTGAACTCTATTTGCAGGTATTTTGTTGAGGATATTTGCATTCATGTTCATCAAGGATATGAGCCTATAATTCTCTTTTTTGTATCTCTTTGTCTAGAAACTATTTGAGAATGTTTTTGTTTCTTCAATTTCCTGGAAGAGATTGAAGAGGATTGGCAGTAGATTCTCTAAAGGTTTGAAAGAATTCACTAGTGAGTCCATCTGGGCCTGGGCTTTTGTTTGTGGGAGGTCTTTTGAGTACCCTTTCAATTTTCTCAGTACTGGTAAGTCTTTTCAGGTATTCCTGATCATCTTGGCTCAAGTTTGGAAGGTTGTTGGAATCCAAAAAAATTTATCCATTTCTTCTAGGTTCTCTTGTTTTGTGGCATAGATATTCTGGAAAATAATCTCCAAACCCTTTGAATTTCTGTAGTATGTGTAGTGCCATCTCCCTTTTTATTTCTGAAAAATTCTGCTTTCTCATTCTCCCTTTATTTGTGAATCTTGCTTATAGTTTATCTTTTATATATATTTTTTATTTTGGGGTCACACCCAGCGACACTCAGGGGTTAGTTACTCCTGGCTCTGTGCTCAGAAATCACCCCAGCAAGCTCAGGGGACCATATAGGATGCCAGGAATTGAACCACAGTTGGTCCTGGGTTGGTTGGATGCAAGACAAATGCCCAACCAGCCCCACTTTATTTTTTTCAAAGAACCAACTCTTGTTTTCATTGATCCTTTGAATTATTTTGGTTATCTAGCTCATTAATTTCTGCAATAAGTGTTATTATTTCCTTCTGCCTGCTCACTTCAGCTAATTTTATTTGCTCTTTTTCCAGTTAAGTTGTGTGGGTCTTTTCTTCCTTTCTGATGAATGCTTGTAAAGCTTTTATGGGGGGTTGGGGCCACACCTGGTGATGCTCAGGGGTACTCCTGGCTATGCTTGGGGGACCATATAGGGTACGGGGGGATTGAACCACAGTCTGTCCTAGGTCAGTCGTGTACAAGGCAAACGTCCTACTGCTGCACCACCACTCTGGCCCCACTTGTAAAGCTTTAACTTTTCCTCTTATTACTACTTTTTCTGTGTTCATAGGTTCTGATAATTTATGTCTTCAGTCTCATTCATTTCTAGGAATCTTTTGATTTCCTCTTTGATTTCATCTCTGACTAGTGGTTCTGTAGTGAGCTGTTTAATTTCAAGGTTTTAAAGTTATTTTTTTTATGTTTTCTTGTAATCACCTCTATTTTCAGTGCATTATGACCTGAGAATGTTGCAGGAACAATTTATACCTCTTGTTTTATGAGGGTTTGTTTTATGGCTCAGCATTTAGTCTGTCTTAGAGAATGTCCCATGTGCACTGGAGAAGAATGCTTATCCAGTTTTCTGGGGATAAAGAGCTCACTATATATCTACTAAGCCACTTTTTTTTATTTCTGCCTTCAGATCAGTATGTCTTTGTTAAGTTTTGGCCTTTGTCCTTGAGGGTTGCTTATGATAAATTTATGCCTTATCATTTTCATTATTGTTTTGTAGCTTTTATGTTAAGATCTTATCATTTTCTTTTTTTCAAATGCCCTGTCCATAACTTTCATTTTCCTCTTGCTATGTGCACAATTTTGGCTTTAGCATATACACAAATTGTTCTCCTAGCATATATCCCTAATAAATCAAATGCCTCTAGTTTTCTTCCCTCTTCTGACCACTATTGATTTCCATTGTCTCCTGTATCCTAGTTTCTTAAACTTTGAGGGTCACAAAAATAATCAACTACTATAAAATGTTTTTTAACATATAACAGCCAGAAATAAATTCAAAAATCATTAATTATTTCAAAGTGTTTCTGGGGCCTGGAGAGATAGCACAGCGGTGTTTGCCTTGCAAGCAGCCAATCGAGGACCAAAGGTGGTTGGTTCGAATCCCGGTGTCCCATGTGGTCCCCCGTGCCTGCCAGGAGCTATTTCTGAGCGGACAGCCGGGAGTATCTCCTGAGCACCGCCGGGTGTGACCCAAAAACAAAAACAAAAAAAAAAACAAAGTGTTTCTGGAAGAACTCATTGCATTTCTTGGGTAAAATTGAATTATGAGTAGAAAAAGTTGAAGGAGCCCTGTCCTAGTTCATATATGGATGTCCAAGTTCATGCATCTCTGAAATTGACCATATATCACCTTTAGCCACTAAAAACAGAACTTTTTCAACCTTTTTTTCTGAAAATGCCCCTAGCTCAACCTTCAACATCTCCTTCCTAAAAGTTTATGTAACTGCTCCCACTTACTCTTCAACCTCTATAATGTTATATCTTCATAAAGCAACACTTTGGTGTCCTTTCAATATTTCAGCATTTTCACAGGAATTTCAAGTCACTTTCTGATGAATATCCTTTTACTCTCACTAAGCTTTAGTATGGTCATCTATAATATGGTCCTAGTTATCTGCAGACATTTTCCTGCCCACATTTCTGACTACAGTTTCCTTATATCCAAATACTACAAATACTGTCTCCATGCACTTGAGTATCTTCTTCTCCCTACCAGTCAGTCACCTTTGCTTTTCTGTGTAATGAAGATTTTTCAAAAACTTGTGTCAGTATGTTTGACCTCACTTCCAGATAAGCAATACCTTTTATCCAAGAGCTTTTCAGATTGTCCCAGCACTAGTAAGGCTGTCCATTATCATTTCTGATTAAGAAAACAAGGTTATCTACCTTTAAATGTTTTCTGGAAAAACCATTGCCCTCTTTGAAATTATCTCACATTTATACATGCCATATATTGACAAAGCCACTTAAGATAAAAGTACAGGATACCAGCTATATGGAAAGACACTTGACCACCAGATGGAGCCATAAATGTTAAAATGGGAGGAAAAAAATCTGGTTCAACGGCATAAAACCAAAAGTAAATTTATTTATTTTTCTTTTTTTCTTTTTTTTTGGGGGGGGGGGGCACACCTGGCAATGCTCAGGGGTTACTCCTGGCTCTGCTCAGAAATCACTCATGGCTATTTTTCTTTTTTTCCTTTATTTTTTCTTCTTTGAGAGAGAGTGGGGAGAGGAGAAAGACAAAGAGAGGAATAAAAGATAGGAGAGGGGCCAGAGAGAAAGCACAGCAGTAGGGTCTTTGCCTTGCACGCAGTTGATCCCGGAGGATCTGGTTTTGATTCCTGGCAACTCATGAGGTTCCTGGAGCATGCCAGAAGCAACTTCTGAGCACAGAGTTATGAGTAACCCCTGAGCACGGTCCTGTGTGGCCCAAAAACTAAGAGAGAGAGAGAGGGAGAGAGAGAGAGAGAGAGAGAGAGAGAGAGAGAGAGAGAGAGAGAGAGAGAGAGAGAGAGAGAGAGAGGAGAGAGAGAGGAGAGAAAAGAAAACAGAAAAGGGGGAGAGATTGAGAGAAAGAGGGAGGGAGGAGTCAGAGGGAAAGAGGGAGAGAGGGGATGGGGAGAGGAGAGTGGGAGAGGGAGAGAGAAAAAAAATTTAAAAGTTATTAAAGTGGGATCAGAAGAGATAGTAAGATAGTATAGAGGCCAATGTGCAGCTGACCTGGGTTTAATCCATATAGTACCGTCGGGAACAATCCCTGGGCATAGAACCAGAAGTATATCCTGAACATACCAGATGTATCCCCTCAGCACCAAGGAATTATTAGGAGACAAAAAGTATAATACACCAATGATAACTTTTCAAATCTCAAATCTGTTGACTTGGGTAGGTGAGGAGAAACATTACACATGTATAAATATATGCTCAATAGATAACAAATCTTGACTCAAAGGTATTTATTAAACATTTTTTTAAACAAAGTATCAGAACTTGCGCCCATGATGTGTACATGAGTGGTTATCAGTTTAGGCTGTGTAGTAGTCTATGGGCACTACAAAGGAAACATATGCTCCATCTCTGATTTTAAACATTTGTTATAAAATATTTCAAATATGAAAAGGTTGACATAGTTCTTGCCCAGCTGAAGTTCCAGCAGTCACATCCACACCACACAGCCTCCATCATATAAATGGCCCCAATTCACTGTTTCTTGACTGTTGTCATACATCTGTAAAATCACTTTTTCTTTTCACCTTTTTTGAGTTAATTAGCACAAGTACCCTCAGTTATGTCAACCCTGACCCTCAAGTGATTTATATTAAATTCTGGCTAATAAAAATGGCAGGGAAAGCAGCAGAAAAGGAGAGAAGCTTGGCTGGCTCAGTATGATCCAAGAAGCTGCTCAACAACCCCTGGCCAAAATATACTTTTTCCACTGACTCTGATTGCTTGTGCAAAACTGCAAGCTGAGACCCCCACAATGATTAATGTTAAAAGAGATTAGTCTTATAAGCCAAGTGGATGAAACTTCCAGGTACATAGGTCTTTGGGCTAAAAACTCTAGTTTTTTCCTTAAAGTAGGGGCAGGCAGCCTCTAACACCATCCACCCATAATGCCAGCCACACTCACATTCCACAGCCTCCACTATGTAAATAGTTCAGCTTCAGACTTCCACAACTGATCTCAGAAGAGATCAGATCTCATAAAAGATTAAGCCAAGTTGATGAATCTCACAGGTAAATGGATTTTTAGGTTGAAAACTTTTCAGAAGTGGGGCAGCCCAAGAACCATCAATTTTACTGCTTCTGGAGTTTTGGAAGCACATAGGCACTAAGATATCTCCAAATTCCAGAATATTGACAGCCTTGGGAACACAGAAAATTATATGGGAAAGCAGAAGAGAAGTACACTAAGTTCAAGAAATGAAAACACTAACACAGAAGGCTCAAGGCTCTAAAGAGCCTTCTGAGCAAACAACTCAGAAGAGCCTCAGACTTGGCTTTAATAAAACTATTGTGGGGCCGGTGAAGTGGCGCTAGAGGTAAGATATCTGCCTTGCAGCACTAGCCAAGGAAGGATCGCAGCTCGATCCTGGTGTCCCATATGATCCCCCCAAGCCAGGGGCGATTTCTGAGCACTTAGCCAGGAGTAACCCCTGAGCATCAAACGGGTGTGGCCCCCCCAAAAAAAAAAACCTGTGAGATATAACAATTTTCACAGATTTTATTTTACTGAACTATTTTTTGATAGTACCATTTACCACTTTGTTGTAATAAGCAATATAAAATAAATGGCATTGTGCCTGCTAAGAAAGCATGATTTGGGGGCCCGGAGAGATAGCACAGCGGCGTTTGCCTTGCAAACGGCAGATCCAGGACCAAAGGTGGTTGGTTCGAATCCCGGTGTCCCATATGGTCCGCCGTGCCTGCCAGGAGCTATTTCTGAGCAGACAGCCAGGAGTAACCCCTGAGCAATGCCGGGTGTGACCCAAAAACCAAAAAAAAAAAAAAAAGAAAGCATGATTTGGGGAGGTGGATGGGGATAATGATGGGAGGAAGGTTCCATTGTTGGTGGAACACTGAATATTCTTGTGTGTGTGTGTGTGTGTGTGTGTGTGTGTGTGTGTGTGTGTGTGTGTGTGTGTGTGTGGTTTTTGGGTCACACCCGGCAGTGCTCAGGGGTTTTTTCTGGCTCCGTGCTCAGAAATTGCTCCTGGCAGGCACGGGGGACCATATGGGACCCAGGATTCAAACCGATGACCTTCTGCATGAAAGGTAAACGCCTTACCTCCAAGCTATCTGTCTGGCCCCGGAACACTGAATATTCTAACAACTATTATGAACAACCTTGTAAACCACAGTGTTTAAATTGTTTTATAGAATTTTAAAATATTATAAAAATAATTGTGAGAAAAATGGACCACCACCTAGATTTTACAGTTTTTAAACTGACTTCCTTTTGTTAAATTTGACTTCTGAGATAACAGAATATCACAGTTACCGTGGTCATTGTATAGCAATGATGGTCTTTGGAGCTTAGAATGAGGTCTGTATTTTGTAATTAGCTATTCCCCACTCCAAAAATGATAGATGATCTAGTAACAAAAATTTTATTTATATGAAAATATACTCAAAAGTATTAAAAATCAATTTTATATATCCTATTATTGAAAAGTACATGCACACAAGCCATTCTAGAAAACCTCCTTCATGATCACAATTATGGATCAGTCCCAGGCAAACAAACAATGGCTACACTGACACCTCATGCTGACTCTTGAGGTTTTCTCATGGCTAAACCAAAGAAGAGAAAGAACTCTATCTGAACACAATACTAGACAACTAAGGCATGTGGCAAACAAACAGTTGTCTTTTACCAATGGTTTTCTATTGGAGTGTTTGAAGCTTTTTGAACTAAATTGAGGATAAAACACACATACATAATAGACAAAGGGGTAGGGGTTGTTTTGATTTCAAACAAAAATTAGGAAAAACATCAATATAAAAAGTTAAGGTATTTTATTTATATCAGTTTTTGACTAGAAAAAAAAACAATTGCTAAAGGGATTTTGTCAATGTCACATAAGCAGAAACAATATTGGCATTAAAATCTTGCATTCTGGGGCCGGGCGGTGGCGCTAAAGGCAAGGTGTCTGCCTTGCCAGCACTAGCCTAGGACGGACCGCGGTTCGATCCCCCGGTGTCCCATATGGTCCCCCAAAGCCAGGAGCGACTTCTGAGCGCATAGCCAGGAGTAACCCCTGAGCGTCACTGGGTGTGGCCCAAAAACAAAACAAAAAAAAAAAAATCTTGCATTCTATTCCATGTCTACTGGAAGATTCCTGGTTTTGATGCAGGAGTGGTGACACTTTCTTTGTGGTCATTTAGTTCCCAGGTTCTTTAATAGTTTCAAGAATGGAAATATTGAATATTAATGATGTTTAGAGTTAGAATGTAGAAAAGTTTATTTGAAAGTGATGAAGGAAAAGGAACTCCCTGTATAAGGAGGAACTTAGTATAGGCCTAAATTAAAAATGGCTCCTTTGTGTGTGTATGTGGGGTGGGTTATATAGGAAAACTGAGTTTTTTAGAGACCTTAAACACTGCATTCCTTATCGATTGATAACCGTATTTTAAAAAATGCAAGGATCCTAACAAGGGCTCTGTAGTCTGAGTTCTTTGGATTTGGCCATTTGCCTTAGGCATTGCCCATTATCTTATCCTCCTTAGTGGGACAGAATTCTACTGTTCAGTTAGAATGTTTAAATTATTAGCCAGGGCCTTGGGGATGAGATATGTATTAGATCAATGGGGACAGATGGAATTGCTGGCAAGGGAAAACTAAGACTTCCTCTTTCATTACCCCCCTTTCAAAGATGAAACCCTGACTGTAGTCAGAAATGGGGCATCGAATCCATCAGGCTACTTCCTGCATTGTACAGAGCCCAGTGTAGTCAAGGTATCTTGGAAGAGGGATGCCTAGAGGTCCAATACCATGCCTTAGTTAATACCATGCCTAAGTTACCTGCATCTGGGAGTCCATGTTCATCACTATCTGTAATATGAAAGTCTCATGCCTGGAGAAAACCTGACAAGAAACTTAGAAGGCAAGGCAAATCCTGTAAGTTATGATAGGCCAAAATCTGCCATAGGACCAAGACAGGTAAGATCCAATAAACCAAGTATTTTACATGAAAGCCACTCCTGGGGCCAGAGAGATAGCATGGATGTAGGGCATTTGCCTTGCATGCAGATAGAATCCCAGCATCCCGTATGGTCCCCTGAGCCTGCCAGGAGCAATTTCTGAGCAGAGAGCCAGGAGTAACCCTGGAGTGCTGCCAGGTGTGACCTAAAAACCAAAAGGAAGAAAAGAAAGAAGAGAAAGAGAGAAAGAAAGAAAGAAAGAAAGAAAGAAAGAAAGAAAGAAAGAAAGAAAGAAGGAAGGAAGGAAGGAAGGAAGGAAGGAAGGAAGGAAGGAAGGAAGGAAGGAAGGAAGGAAGGAAGAAAGAAAGAAAGAAAGAAAGAAAGAAAGAAAGAAAGAAAGAAAGAAAGAAAGAAAGAAAGAAGGAAGGAAGGAAGGAAAGAAAGAAAGAAAAAGATACAGGATGGGCAGAAATGACTTCATGTCTAGAGGATGAGTATGTCGAAAGAAAGAAAAAGAAAGAAAGAGAGAGAGAAAGAAAGAAAGAAAGAAAGAAAGAAAGAAAGAAAGAAAGAAAGAAAGAAAGAAAGAAGGAAGGAAAGAAAGAAGGAAGGAAGGAAGGAAGGAAGGAAGGAAGGAAGGAAGGAAGGAAGAAAGAAAGAAAGAAAGAAAGAAAGAAAGAAAGAAAGAAAGAAAGAAAGAAAGAAAGAAAGAAAGAAAGAAAGAAGAAAGAAAGAAGAAAGAAAGAAAGAGAAAGAAAGAAAGAAAGAAAGAAAGAAAGAAAGAAAGAAAGAAAGAAAGAAAGAAAGAAAGAAAGAAAGAAAGAAAGAAAGAAAGAAAGAAAAGGAAGGAAGGAAGGAAGGAAAGGAAGGAAGGAAGGAAGGAAGGAAGGAAGGAAGGAAGGAAGGAAGGAAGGAAGGAAGGAAGGAAGGAAGAAATAGATAGATACAGGATGGGCAGAAGTGACTTCATGTCTAGAGGATGAGTATGTCCCCAGTACAGTGAGTCAATTTCGAAAGGGCACTGTACTTAAAAAGAGTACTGGACAAACAAACATTCACTCAGGGAAGATTATATTTTGATGTTCAGAAGATTCAAAAGGACCTAAAAATCATCAGAACTCACCTAGGTCACCCTTATTACATCTCATACTTTGACTGCCTTTATTTAGGACCAATTTTTTTTGTTTGTTTTATTTTGTCTTTTGGGGGCCACACCTGGTGACGCTCAAGGGTTACTCCTCGCTATGCACTCAGAAATCGATCCTGGCTTGGGGGACCATATGGGACGCCAGGGGATTGAACCACTGTCCGTCCTAGGTCAGCTGCATGCAAGGCAAACACCCTACCACTGTGGCATTGCTCCGGCCCCTAGGCCCAATTTTCTAATCTGGTTCTGCCTATTACATTTTTATTGGTGCTTAGAAAGGAAGACAAAGACATGTGTATCTCTGTCCATAGGAAAGGAGAGATACACAAGAGACTGGAGGTTATTAGAGGTTATTCTTATCTTTTTGAGGTGGTCCTTTATAGTAAAGCAATTATAGATTAGCCAGGACTATAAACTCCAAAATTCAAATGTTGCAGGTGGATCTTATAGAGATCTGAATATTGTCATACTGGCTTCAGTTGCTCTGCGATTGGCCTTAAATCGCAAAATGTGAGTTCCACAGAGGAACTCAAATGGAATATGGGGCAGGCTTTTTGCCATCCTGGCTAGGGCTTGGGAGAGCCCCAAAGCTTAAGTATACTGGTTAAAAAGACAATGTCTTAAAGTGACAGCCACTAATCTGAAGAAAATGGGGGAAATGAAGCCATTATCTCCCTCAAGACCTAGAAGAACCCTATAGGATTAGATAAACTAAAAAGATTGGCCTGATGACAAAATGCTTCCTCGGAGAGTCTACCTTGCTCTACCTAGATTTTTAAATCTAGGCTAAAAGTTACTATCCCAGTTCTTATTGAACCTTTAAAAAATAACAGCAGCTTTTACGAAAGACAGTTTGTTATGTTAATTATAAACGTGGAGAAAAAACTATGCTTCATTTCAGAAGCATGGTTTTGGTGTAAAGACCATTTTCTGGGCCCATGGAGAGATAAGAAGCATCCAGTTAAAAAAAAAAAAAAAAAAAAAGAAGCATCCAGTTGGAATCCAATGTAAAACCAGCCACACTCTTTTAAAGCATAAAGTGGGTGTGGCTCTAGGAACTTAGGTTTGGTTCAAAGTTATTTTAGTTAGGATCTGGCAGGAAGTAGCCTGATAGATTCAATGCCCCATTCCTGACTAAAGTCAGGGTTTTATCTTTGAGGGAATGAAAAGAAGTCTTAGTTTCCCCTTGCCAGCAATTCTGTCCCTATTGACCTAATACACATTTCATCCTCAAGGGCCTGATGCATATCCTTCTCATTGGGGATCATAGAATTCTGCCCCAATATGGAAGATAATTTAATGGACAATGCCTATGGCAAATGGCCAAATCCAAAGGACTTAAACCAGTCAGACCCTTCTGTAGGATCCTTGCATTCTTTCTAACATTTTTATCAATTGGTAAGAAATGCAAAGAACCTTCTGAGGTTTGTGCAAAGACTCAGTTTTCCTATAAAAACACCCACAAAAGGAGCTATATTTGAAAGTTCCTCCCTATGGGAGAGTTCCTTTTCCTTATCCTTTACTTTCCAATAAACTTTTCTACATTCTAACTCTAAGTTAGAATTAACTCTGAGTTAATGAGTCTGAGCATCATTACTACTAAATACTTTTAATTCTTGAAAATACTAAAGAACCTGGGAACCATGGATCACCAGAGAGAGACTGCTGGTCACCACTCCTGCAATAGGTTCATATTCCATCTTTGAGAAAAAGGGTATTTTACTTTTTTCAAATACAATTAAGAACAGAGAAGAGGGTTTTAAATAAGTAGGGAACTCATGTCTAAGTAGTATTTAATTGGGGCCGGTGAGGTGGCGCTACAGGTAAGGTGTCTGCCTTGCAAGCGCTAGCCAAGGAAGGACCGCGGTTCGATCCCCTGGCGTCCCATATGGTCCCCCAAGCCAGGGGCAGTTTCTGAGCTTTTAGCCAGGAGTAACCCCTGAGCATCAAACGGGTGTGGCCCAAAACACAAAAATAAAAAAAATAAGTAGTTAATTGTCACCAAAGGAATCATATAGAAGACCCCACACACACTAACACATACAAAGCATGCATATTTGATCTGATCTTTCTTGTGATACTTAACCTTTTATCTTTAATTTCATCAGTCACTAGGGAAGTATGTTTCAGGCCACTACTGAAGCTCTCTGACTAGGCACCTGTTAGAAAAGCTGATGTAAAAGCTCCACCACACTGTAGGCTGAGATCAGATTCCATGTTCCTTCAATTTATATTTTCTATTTCCAGGATGTGGGTCCTAGCACTTCCTTCTCTCTGACAGTATACAGCCTCATACCTCAGCCAATCAAATCAAGTAACTAATAAGCAGGGTTTTTTCTTTTAGTTTATTCATTAATTGTGCATGGTTAGGAATATAATCTGAAATACAGATGTATTAATAGCCAACTCTGTTATAATCAACATAATAAATCACATTCCTGTGTAATGAGGAACCTGATTATACACTATTCAAACCAACAAAACGCAAAGAACAATGGAGAAACTACAGTGGTCAATTGCAGATGTCAATAGAGGGAGAAACATAGGCATATCTCCAAGTCCATCAAAATGCTGAAGCCTGTTCAATGGGGACCTAAAATGAAAACCTAATGTTTTATCAATGGAAGGAGGCATTAGGCAGTGAAAGTAAGCAATCAATAGATGAGCAATACAATTAACTCAAAGAAGAACTCATTCAGAACATGAGAGAATCCATACAAATGGAAATGAAACAACTAAAGAACATATTAGAAAGCCATAGTAGTAGGGCCCGGAGAGATAACACAGCGGTATTTGCCTTGCAAGCAGCCAATCCAGGACCAAAGGTGGTTGGTTTGAATCCCGGTGTCCCATATGGTCCCCCGTGCCTGCCGGGAGCTATTTCTGAGCAGACAGCCAGGAGTAACCCCTGAGCATCGCTGGGTGTGGCGCAAAAACCAAAAAAAAAAAGAAAAAAAAGAAAGCCATAGTAATATAATTTCACAGGAGGATATCCATAAGTGAATTTGAAGACAAATTACAAGCCAGCATTAATAAAGATGTCAAAAAAGAAAAGAGAGATAAAAGGATGGAAGAAAATGTAAGGTACTTAATGAACAAAGACAAGAGAAATAATCTTTGAATTATAGGAATACCAGAAGTGGAGGAAAAGGGAATAGGAGAGGAACAAGTGGTGGGAGAGATATGAACAGAAAACGTCCTCAGTCTCTGGAAAGGGGAAGCTGCACAAACCCAAGGACAAAAGAAGAGGTCTAAATAAAATAGACCCAAAAAAGAACTACACCAAGACATATATATGGTAATTAAAGTGGTAAAAGAAAAAAATAGGGAGATGGACTTTAAAGCAGTAGGAAGAAGAAAAATCTTAAATATAAAGGAAAGAACATAAAAATAACACCACATCTACCATACAAAACTGTTCAGGCAAAAGAGTGGAATGAAATATTCAAATTACTAAATGAAATCTTCTACCTAGAGAGCCCACTATTCAGAAAATCTCTCATTTATATGGAAGAGAGGAATAAGAATATTTTAGACAAAGAAAAATAATCTTACAACAGTTGTGATAACCAAACCAACTCTAAAACGCATAAACCAAATAACCTATTGTAACAGCAACAACCCTACACAATATAATGGCACAATAGCCCTTTATGTATAGTTTCCTTGAATGTCAATGGACTAAACTCATTTTTTTAATTTATAAATCTTTATTTAAGCACCATGTATATAAGCATGTTTGTAGTTGGGTTTCAGTCATAAACAGTATATTCCCCTTCACCAGTGCAACATTCCCACCACCAGTGCTCCCACTTCCCCCATCCCTGTCTGTATTTGTAATAGGCATAAACTTTTTTATAAAAAAAAAAAAAAAACAAAACACAGAGTAGAGGGTTGGATCAGAACAAAATTCAACCATTTTCTGCTTACAGAAAACACATCATAAAGGTCAAGATAAACACAGGCTTAGTCTAAAAATATGGAAAACAATTATACAATCAACTGGGGGGGGAGCTGGATCAGCCATACTTAGATAAGACCAAATTACATTCAATTTCAAGAAAGTAAGTAGAGAGAAAGATGAACACTACTTATTGAACAGGGGAACAATAGAGCAAGAAGTACTAACTCTAATCTACATATATGCACAAATATTGAGTCAGCAAAGTATTTACTTTTGTTCACAAACCTAGAGAAATGCATGGATGGAATATGATAGCAGTGAAAAATTTCAACACACCACTCTTACCACTGGATATATCCAGTAGGGAGAACACACACAAAAGGATGTATGCACAACGCTATATATCATTGCACTCAGTACAATAACTAAAAGTTAGAATCATCTAACAACAAACAAATGGATCATGAAGATGTGGAACATATACATAATGGAATATTCCATAGCTATAAGAGTGATGCTATAGTGCAATTTGCTACAACATGGATGGAACTGGAAGATATTTTGTTAAATGAAGTAAGCCAGAGAAGGATAAATATAAGATGATCTCACTTATATGTGGTTTTTAGAATAACTATGAATAAATGCAGTGACTAAAATGGGTTAGTCTAGAACACCCTAAGACCCAGAAATGGTGAGGAGAAGCAAAATAATTACAAAATGACTATTAGATGTACCTTCAGAAGATTGGAAATGTATGAAAAAGCAACATTTAGCATATTGTTTGATTTATGGGATTTCTAGAATTTCTTGGCTTTTTGTAAGCCAGTCTCTCTGGGTGCCTGAAAACTAAGAAAAACTGAGACCAGGAAAGTCTTACATCATACCTTTTAAGAATAACTCTTTTAATACTAAGTCTTACATAGTATGAACATATATGTATCATTCCCACTGTGAAATTCATCTATATGTTATGGGAAGATGGGAGAATTAATTTAAACACCCACACCTGAAAACTGTACTTGAGAAATGCCATGTTTGACAATTGGATATGTGCAAGGACAAGGAGTATATTTAGTTTCTCCTACTTACAAGTTAACAGTCTATGTCACTGAGGTGGAGAAATCACATAAGCCATATATATATCACAAGATTCCTCCCACAACCTTTTTGACCTGCAAAAATGACACCACAAAGTGTGCATCAGATTTATTCTTAGAGGAAGGCCACCCCCTATTTTGTGAACACTGGTTTACGTCCTTCCCAGAGTAGGAATTATGTTAAAAAAAAAATACTTTTGCCTCTGAAAGTGAGATTTGGGATTGCAGATTCTGTAGTGATTGGTTCTGCTACTCTAATTTCCAGGAACCCTAAGCTAACAAGTAGGTAACAACATGGAAGAGCTTGAGTCCTCCCTGGCATATTTTTATATTCTTTATCCAAGGAAGGATGGGCGTTGTACCTCCTCTTTTTTTGTCGTTGTTGGTTTTTTTGGGGGTCACACCCAGCAGTGCTCAGGGGTTACTCCTGGTTCTACGCTCAAAATTCGCTCCTGGCAGGCTTGAGGGACCATATGGGATGCCAGGAGTAGAACCACCATCCTTCTGCATGCAAGGCAAATGCCTTACCTCCATTTTATCTCTTTGGCCCTGTACCTCCTCTTCTTAAAGAAAGGAAGACTTATGGCCTTTAGACAGGAATGTTGCTTTGACGCTAACATCTCCAGGTTAATACAAAAGAATCTGACCCTAATCAGAAAGAATTTAGGAGATAGCAGGGAAAAAGCAAGCTAGGAAGAGTAAGCCCGAATGGAGAAGAACCAGAAGATATGGGGTTAGTAGCTAATTAGGGTATTTCATCCACTAAAAGCTAAATACACATTCTTCTTCAATGCACATGGGACATCTATGACAGGTCACATGCTGGGCCATAAAACGTACCTCCATAATATCAATAGGATATATCAACTATGTTCTCAGACCATGATAATAGAAGTAAATTACAAACAGAAATGGAGAAATAACTTTAACACATGGAATTTAAATAGCTCACTATGGAATAACCAGTGTACCAGAGAGATAATCAAACAGGAAATCAAAAGATTCCCGGAAACAAATGAGAATGAGGGCAAGAATTATCCAAACTGAAACAAAAAAAAGTGTGATTAAGAGGAAAATTTATAGCTTTGCAAACATTCATCTGGAAAGAAGAAAAGGCCTATATAAATACATTAAAAGTACAGCTGAAGAAATTTGAAAATGGCCAATATGAGTGGAAAGCAGGCAGGCAGGAGAAAATAAAACTTAGAGCAGAAATTAATGAACTGAAATTCTCCCAAAATCCAAGGTACCAATGAAGTTTGAAAAAAATAAACAAGAGTGATAAACCATTAGCAAGACTTATACAGACTTACACAGAAAGTAAGAGAATCCTAATTATCTGTGTCAAAAATAAAATTGGGTATGTCATGACAAATACTACAGAAATTCAAAGGCTGGGGTCAGAACAACAGCACATCAGGTATGGTGTTTGCCTTGCATGTGGTCAATGTGGGACCAACCCGGGTTTGATCCACAGCATCCCATATCATCCCCTGGCTTGCCAGAAGTAATTTATGAGTACAGAACCAGGAGTAACTCTTGAACACTGCCAAGTATAGCCAAAAACAAAGCAAAACAAAAAGAAATTCAAAGCCTAATCAGAGATTACTTTGAGAATTCTATGCCACAAAATGAGGAAACCATAGAAGAAATGGATAAAATTATTTGACTCTTATACTCCCCAATAGTTGAACCAATATAATGTGGAATACATGAACAAACCTATCATTATTGAAGAAATGAAATGATAATCAAAAGGCTTCTCTAAAACAAAAGCACAGGTCCAGATGAATTCACTAGTTAATTTTTTCAAACTTACAGAGAGGATGCACTGCCAATCCTTTCAGGCTGTTCTAGAAAGTTGAAGAAATAGAAACACTCCCAAACAGTCTCTATGAAGCTAACATCACCCTAATACCAAAAGCAGACAGAGATATCACACACACACACACACACACACACACACACACACAAATTACAGGCTGAAATCCTTGATGAGCAAAGACGCAAAGATCCTCAACAATATACTAGCAAATAGAATCCAACAATTCATCAAGAATGTAATTCCCTCTATTGTTTTAGTTTAATTAAAAATTAAAGGTGGATCCTTTAAAAACATTCCATTGAAAAGTTAAAAGGAATTAAGACATCTTGAAAAGCACTAAAGGATTGTATTTTATTAGTGGTGAAAAGGGAATCTTTGTACCTTATTTTGTTACAATACACATTGAATTTTTCCTTTATTTATCTTTAAATTTTGGTGCAATTTCACAATAGCAAATCTGTAACATGTAATTGATATAGATCTGATAAATCTGAGCCAGTTATTAGAATTACAGAAACAGTCTTGAAATACTAAGTGAAACAATCCAAAGGAAACTTACAATATGGTAAATATTTGTTTCTAAGTTGAATATAGCAGGGGTTCTTTGTCCTCAGAATTTTCAATGGATAACATTTCTGATTTGCTAATACAAAACTTATATTAGAAACTTTCAGTTGGAAAAATTGTATTCTCTATATATTTAAATCAGAAAGTTGGCCTCATTTTATTTTAGAAATTCATTAGAATTTAAAGATGTATATTGATATACACATACTTTTGTGTAGAGACACACATTTGTATGCATGTAGTTTGTCAGGTTATGGGACCGAATTTCTATTAAGGTTTTTTTTAAATGAATAAGCAAGTGGGGATTGAATGTCTATCTGATTTGATTAAAATGTATATGTCCCCCACATACTTAGGAAGTGATATGTAAGTGCTAAGTGGTCTAGTTGACTGCTATTACCCCTAAAAATTTAGTATACATACACACACCCTACACCTCTCTATGGTGCTTATTAAAGTGTGACTGTGAAGTAGTGAAACATTCTAATTGCCACTGTTTCTCTACTTTTTAGTCAAACTGGTTCTTAATATTAATTACAATTGTACTGGAAGGCCCAAATCACAGAGATTGGATTAACTGACATTCCAATACTAATATACTTTTATTTTGCTTTCTTTAGGAACATAAGAGTTAATCTCAGACAAAAATTTGCTGCTAATATATAAATATTGTAAAAGAGTTATATTTTGCCTTTGTTAAAACCCTTGTTGACTTTTATACAGTGAGCATTTTTAAAATTGATTTAATAAAATAATGTTAATTTTTGAAGTGGAGTTTTGTAAAGACCTTTTTGTAGTCAAACAGTAATGACTTCCTTTATGGGTAATAACAATCACCAAAAAAGCCATACATCTTAATGAGCATATGCCTTTGTTATTCTGTCATCTAAAAGAGTGATTGTTTACTATATGCTTAAACTTTTTCTGCAGTTACTTATTGTAATTGTAAGAATAGCTGTTTAATGAGCTCTAAAAAAGAGATGACCAGGCATTTTTCCAGTTGAAAAAAAAGCAATAACTTTAGTATACTTTGAAAGTTTAATACGTCTAGTATGTAGAGTTAAACCATTCTGGAATTTGAGGACTACTTTGAGGTAAAATTGTATACCATATCATCTTGTGATTTGAAGTTTTATAATTCCTCAGATATGATTAATAGTCATATGTCTTTCAAAATAAGCTTTTTCATAAAGAAAAAATTTTACTTGCTTTTTGGAAACACCTCAGAATGGAACGGTTTAAGTTTCTCCCCCTTCTGCCAGTGTATTAGGAATAATTGGGAAAGGCTTTCCAGATTACAGTTAAATTCACAAGAAGGACTTAGTTTTAAGATGCTTACAGCCAAGTCTGGATAAGGGGGAGCGGGGAGAATGATTGATAGTCTAATAATTTTACTATATTATTTAGGCTATTTCCTTCAACGAACCAGTTTATGTTGTTAAACAGTCTTACTTGAGATGTATTGCTTTATACACTTTATTTTTTTCATTAAAGATGGTTTTCTTCTAAAAAAAAAAAAAAAAAAAAAAAAGAATGTCATACACCATGACCAAGTAGGATTTATTTCAGCAATGCAAAGATGATCTAATATATACAAGTCAATCAATACAAAAAACCATTAAATAAAGGAAAACTAAAAATCATATGATAATATCAGTAAGTGCAAAGAAGCATTTGAAAAGATCAAGACCTGTTCGTGATTTTAAAAAAGCTCTCAACAAAATGGGAATTGAAGAAAATTTCCTTAAAAATATCAAAGCCATTTACCACAAGCCAATGGCAAACATTATACTCAGTGGGGGAAAACTGAAAGTCTTTTCTCTAAGATCTGGCACAAGACAAATTTCTCCACTATCGCCACTTCTGTTTAACATAATACTGAAAGTAATTGCCATGACTGTAGTCAAGAAATAGCATAAAGATATAAAAGAAAGAAGCAAGGTCTCGCTGTTTGTGGATGACGTATAATAATTAGACAATCCCAAAGACTACAAAAAACTTCTAGAAACAATAGATTTGTATAGTAAAATGGCAGACTGCAAAATTAATATTAAAAAATCCATGGGCTTTTCTATATATAAATAATTCAGTAAAATGATATTTAAATAAAAATCCAATTCACAATCATGCCTCAGAAAATCAGGTATCTTGAACTACTTTAACTCAAGAGGTCAAAGACCTATGCAAAGAAAACTACAAAACTCTGCCTCAAAAAATAAGAGGGTACACGGAAAGTGAAACACATACTCTGTTCCTGGATAGGGAGGATTAACATCACTAAAATAGCAATACTTCCCAAGAATTGCACAAAACCAATGCAAAGATACCCATGACTTTTTTTGTTTTGTTTTGTTTTTCGGGCCACACCCATTTGATGGTCAGGGGTTACTCCTGGCTAAAGGCTCAGAAATTGCCCCTGGCTTGGGGGGACCATATGGGACGCCGGGGATCAAACCGTGGTCCTTCCTTGCAAGCCTTACCTCTAGCGCCACCTTCCCGGCCCCCCATGATATTTTTTTTCAAGAAATGGATCAAATACTACTGAAATTCATAAGGAACAATAAACTTCTCTGAGTAGCTAATGCAATCGTAGGGGGGAAAAAAGACTGGAGGCAGCAGTTTCTGCAACCTCAAACTATACAGAAGTAGTCATTAAAACAGCATATATTGTTAGAAAGACAGACCCTCAGATAAATGGAACAAACTTGGATAGTCTGACTCAGCAATTAAGTGATTAATCAGAGCAATTAATCTTTGATAAAGAGGCAAGAAATACAAAGTGGAGCAAAAAGCCTCTTCAATAAGTGGTGTTGGAAAAATTGGTAAACTACATGGAAAAAGGCAAATTCAAATCTCTTTTAAATGCAGTGCACAAAAGTCAAATCAGAATGGATTAAAGACCTTAATATCAGCCTATAACCATAAGATACATAGTGAAAAATGTAGGCAGAACATTCCATGACATTGGAGCTAAAAGTATCTCCAAGGATGAAACACTATTGAACAAGCAAATTGATGCAAAGATAAACAGGGCATTAAACTAAGTCTCTCCTGGGCCCGGAGAGATAGCACAGTGGCGTTTGCCTTGCAAGCAGCCGATCCAGGACCAAAGGTGGTTGGTTCAAATCCTGGTGTCCCATATGGTCCCCCGTGCCTGCCAGGAGCTATTTCTGAGCAGACAGCCAGGAGTAACCTCTGAGCATCACCGGGTGTGGCCCAAAAAACAAAAACAAAAACAAAAAAACAACTAAGACTCTTCTGCATCTCAAAGGAAATGGTGACTAGGACACAATATCTGTCCATGGAACGGGAGAAACTATTCACTCAATACACATCTGATAACAGGTTAAAATCTAAGATATATAAAGCACTGGTAAAGCTTAAGAATATATATATATTGGGGCCGGAGAGATAGCATGGAGGTAAGGCGTTTGCCTTTCATGCAGGAGGTCATCGGTTCGAATCCCGGCGCCCCATATGGTCCCCTGTGCCTGCCAGGAGCAATTTCTGAGCCTGGAGCCAGGAATAACCCCTGAGCACTGCCAGGTGTGACCCAAAAACCAAAAAAAAAAAAAAAAAGAATATATATATATATATATATATATATATATATATATATATATTCCTTAAAAATCCTCATTCAAAAAAGGGAAGAAGAGATGAACAGAACAGAAATTTTCTCAAAGAAATACAAATGACCAAAACTTTCTTGAAGAAATACAGAGGCCTAGAGGTCTATGAAATAATGCTCCACACCACTAATCATAAGGATGATGCAAATCAAAACAACTATGAGATATCACCTCATACCACAGAGACTGGCACACATCAAAAAGAACAAGAACAACAAAAAAAAAAGAACAGGGCAGCCATGGATGTGGAGAGAAAGGGACTCTCATTCACTGCTGGTGGGAATGTCAACTGGTCCTGCCTTTTTGGATATTCTGCAAAAAACTAGAAATTGAACTTTCATATGAGCAGCAATACCACTCCTAGGAATATACCTTAGAAACTCAAAACAATGCATAAAGGCACCCTGCACTCATATTGTTCACTGCAGCAAAATTTACAACAGCCAGAATCTGGAAACAATCCAAAGATCCTAGAAAAGGTATGTGGATAAAGAAACATTGATGTACTACACAATGCAATACCATGCAGTATTAGGAAAAATGCAATAATGAAATTTGTTTATATATGGATGGATGTGGAGAGTATAGTCCTGAGAGAAATAAGTCAAAGGGAGAGGGATAGCCATAGAATGACTGCACCATTTGTGAGATATAAAAATATATAGTATTGCATGTCTGGGGAACATTCTCTGAGTACTCAAGTCTATTCCACTGATCTGAGGGTCTGTCTTTATTCCAATACCATGCTGTTTTGATAACTATTGCTTTGTAATACAGTTTAAAGTTGGGGAAAGTAATGCCTCCCATACTCTTTTTTCCAATAATTTCTTTGGCTATTCGAGGGTGTTTATTATTCCAAATGAATTTTAAAAGTGCCTGATCCACTTCTTTGAAGAATGTCATGAGTATCTTTAGAGGGATCACATTAAATCTGTTCAATGCTTTGGGGAGTATTGCCATTTTGATGATGTTAATCCTTCCAATCCATGAGCAGGGTATGTGTTTCCATTTCCATGTGTCCTCTCTTATTTCTTGGAGCAGAGTTTTATAGTTTTCTTTGTATAGGTCCTTCACATCTTCAGTCAAGTTGACTCCAATATATTTGAGTTTGTGTGGCACAAATGTGAATGGGGTTGTTTTCTTAATGTCCATTTCTTCCCTATTATTATTCGTGTATAGAAAGGCCATTGATTATTGTGTGTTAATTTTGTAGCCTGCCACCTTGCTATATGAGTCTATTGTTTCTAGAAGCTTTTTGGTAGAGTCTTTAGGGATTTCTAAGTAGAGTGTCATGTCACCTGCAAACACCGAGAGCTTGACTTCTTCCTTTCCTACCTGGATTCCTTTGATATCTTTTTCTTGCCTTATCGCTATAGCAAGGACTTTCAGTGCTATGTTGAATAGGAGTGGTGAGAAAGGACAACCTTTTCTTGTGCCAGAATTAAGAGGGAAGGCTTTTAGTTTTTCTCCATTGAGGATAATATTTGCCACTGGCTTATGGTAGATGGCCTTAACTATATTAAGAAAGGTTCCTTTCATTCCCATCTTGCTGAGGGTTTTGATCAAGAATGAGTGTTGGACCTTATCAAATGCTTTCTCTGTGTCTATTGATATGATCATGTGATTTTTATTTTTCTTGTAAATGTTGTGTATTATGTTGATAGATTTATGGATGTTAAACAATCCTTGCATTCCTGGAATGAAACCTACTTGATCATAATGAATGATCTTCTTGATGAGGCATTGAATCCTATTTGCCAGGATTTTGTTGAGGATCTTTGCATCTGTGTTTATCAGGGATATTGATCTGTAATTTTCCTTTTTCATAGCATCTCTGTCTGGTTTAGGTATCAAGGTGATGTTAGCTTCATAAAAGCTATTTGGAAGTGTTCCCGTTTTTTCAATTTCATGAAAGAATCTTGCCAGGATTGGCAGTAGTTCCTCTTGAAAGGTTTGAAAGAATTCATTAGTGAATCTATAGACTTGGGTACTCAGAGAATGTTCCCCAATCATACAATCACCTAATCTTTGATAAAGGAGCAAGAAGTCCTAAATGGAGCAAAGAAAGCCTCTTCAACAAGTGGTGTTGGCACAACTGGCTAGCCACTTGCAAAAAAGCGAACTTAGACCCCCAGCTAACATCATGTACAAAGGTAAAATCCAAATGAATTAAAGACCTCAATATCAGACCTGAAACCATAAGGTATACAGAACAACATGTAGGTAAAACACTCCATGACATTGAGACTAAAGGCATCTTCAAGGAGGAAACTGCATTCTCTAAGCAAGTGAAAGCAGAGATTAACAGATGGGAATATATTAAGCTGAGAGGCTTCTGCACCTCAAAGGAAATAGTGCCCAGGATACAAGAGCCACTCACTGAGTGGGAGAAACTATTCACCCAATACCCATCAGATAAGGGGATAATATCCAAAATATACAGGGCACTGACAGAACTCTACAAGAAAAAAACATCTAATTCCATCAAAAAATGGGGAGAAGAAATGGACAGACACTTTGATAAAGAAGAAATACAAATGGCTGAAAGGCATATGAAAAAATGCTCTGCATCAATAATCATCAGGGAAATGCAAATGAAAACAACTATGAGGTACCACCTTTCACTACAGAGATTGGCACACATCACAAAGAATGAGAACAAGTAGTGTTGGCGGGGATGCGGAGAGAAAAGAACTCTTATCCACTGCTGGTGGAAATGCCGACTAGTTCAACCTTTCTGGAGAGCAATATAGAGATCCTCCAAAAACTGGAAATTGAGTTCCCATATGATCTAGTTATACCACTCCTAGGAGACCCTAGGAACACAAAAATACAATACAAAAACCCCTTCCTTACACTTATATTTATTGCAGCACTATTTACCATAGCAAGACACTGGAAACAACCAAGATGTCCTTCAACAGATGAATGGCTAAAGAAACTGTGGTACATATACACAATGGAATATTATGCAGCCATCAGGAGAGATAAACTCATGAAATTTTTCTATACATGGATGTACCTGGAATCTATTATGCTGAGTGAAATAAGGCAGAGAGAGAGAGAGAGAGAGAGAGAGAGAGAGAGAGAGAGAGAGAGAGAGAGAGAGAGAGAGAGAGAGAGAGAGAGAGAGATTCAGAATGGTCTCATCTATGGGTTGGTTTTTTTTTTTTTTTTTTTTTTTGGTTTTTGGGTCACACCCAGCATTGCTCAGGGGTTACTCCTGGCTGTCTGCTCAGAAATAGCTCCTGGCAGGCACGTGGGACCATATGGGACACCGGGATTCAAACCAACCACCTTAGGTCCTGGATCGGCTGCTTGCAAGGCAAACGCCACTGTGCTATCTCTCCGGGCCCTCATCTATGGGTTTTAAGAAAAATGAAAGACATTTCTCAACAATTTTCAGAGACAAAAGAGAGGAGGGCTGGAAGTTACAGCCCACCTCATGAACCTCACCAAAAAGAGTGATGACTTTAGTTAGAGAAATAACTACATTGCAAACTATCCTAACAATGAGAATGTATTAGGGAAATAGAAAGCCTGTCTAGAGTACAGGTGGGGGTGGGGAGGGGAGGAGGGATATTTGGGACATTGGGGATGGGAATGGTACATTGGTGATGGGGGGGGTGTCATCTTATATGACTGAAACCCAACCACAATCATGTTTGTAACCAAGGTGTTTAAGTAAAAAACATTAATATATATAGTATTGGGATAATTCCAGGGCTCGCTTGTTGGCTGGTTTTCCAGGAATGGACAGCTGCTGCCTGCAGCTTGCTTTCAGCCTCTTGCAGCTCATGGTATTTGCTGTGTTGTTATTCATGACAATCCTGGAATGGACAGGTCAGCAGCAAGGTGTGGGGCACAAGAAACCAGATGAACTCACAGGAGAAATTGTTTTCAGCCAGAGGGTGTATAAGAAACCTCTTGGATCTTACTGGTCCAGCCAATGTCTCACACTCAGCTGCTTTCCCTGCCATTTTTATTAGCCAGAATTTAACATAAATCACCTGAAGATCAGGGTTGATATAATTAAGGGTACATGTACTAATTAACTCAGAAAAAGTAAAAGGAAAAATAAAGTGACTTTACAGGTTCATAAAACAATTCCCAATTCTATTTGTTAAAAAGACTCATGGATGTGAAAAATATTGGATAGTTATGGGGAGAAATATCATAAAGTGGTCAACTGATAAAGTAATCTGTTGATGAAGATCAATTAGGAAGATGATCTCAGGCAACTGCTGATTGAAATCCACTGTCAAAGATCCACTCAAAGAAGCTGCTTAATGTGGTCAGCTTGGTTGCAAGCAGTGACTCTCTTATCTCTTGTAGAATCTGAAAAGATACAGGAGGGGAATGCTCTGAGATTAAAAAAAAAAAAAAAGGAAGGTGTTAGAGAGATAGAGAAAAGGTTTAGCTTACCACAGGACATCCACACATCCATACATCCAAAATTAATCAGTGTCTTCAAGAGGCTGAAGCTGATTGGGCCTCTCAAAAAGCATCTTTCACAGAAGGACACTGAACACTGGTCACAGACACTGGGCGATAGTGTCTGGGACACTATCCTGAGTCTTCAGCTGGCTCCCTTCACTGCCTGGTTCTGTCCCGCCTGAGGGAGCTTAGCTGGGCGAGGCCAAAGACCTGAGGGAGTTTAGCTGGGCGAGGCCAAAGATTAAATTGGCAGAACCTACGTCAATTGAGAGAAAAGCATCTTCCTGTCACTGGCATTCCCCATAATGTACATTTCTTGTAATATAACTGGCCTGTTTACATTAATAGCTACTGCATCCTTCTGTCCTTTCACAACATCAAACTCCACAATCTCCCCATCTCCAACACTGCGCAAACTTCCTAGGGTTGTTTCTCTTAATAGCTGTCTGGTGAACACAGATATCCTGTTTAGTGTCATTTCTGCTAATGAATCTATAACCATTTTGAACATTGAACCATTTAATGGTACGTAAGACTTTGATTGCCAGCACTGGCTTATCTCTCCAAATTGCTCATCCCGCTGGATCCTGTACTGAACCTGGAAAAGTCTTTTGAGTGAGAATTCTTTACTGTTGTATTCTGCATATATATATATATATATCAGACATCATTGATGCAATTTCTCTTATACCTCTGGGTCCAGAACCTGCCTTGGGATGTTTTGAGTAAGAACTTTTCACTAGGGGCTGGAGCAGTGGTGCAAGTGGTAAGACATCTGCCTTGCCTGCACTAGCCTAGGACTGACCACGGTTTGATCCCCAGCATCCCATATGATCCAGTAGGCCAGGAGTGATTTCTGAGCGCATAGCCAGGAGTAACCCCCTGAGCGTCACTGGGTGTGGCCCTAAACCCAAAAATAAATAAAATAAATAAATAAATAGAACTCTTCACTAGTGTAAAAGCACTCTTCTTGGGGAATGTTAAAAAAATGTTGGTAAAAAAAAAAAAATGTTGGTAAATTCCCCAAAGCTGCATGAGGCAACTCAGAAGGGATATTCTGTAAGCTAACACTCCAGTAGAGGGTCTAGCTGTCATTCAGTGCAGCAAGAGGGGGCTGACAAAGTGTTATCAGTTTCATTATTCAGTAATTCAAGACATTTATTACCTCATTCACTGTTCTGATTTTCAAATCCCTGTTTGGGTACCAAATGGTGTTCTAATTCTGGGGCTCACTGGTTGGCTGTTTTTCCGGGAGTTGAATGCTGGCTCCTGCAGCTTGCTTACAGTTTGCAGTTCAACGTTTTTTAGTGTTCATGTTTGTACCAACCCTGGAAGGATGGGTCAACAGCAAGTAATGGTGCACAAGAAACTAGATGGAGTCTTGTGGTTCCTTCTGGGAGAGAAGGAGGAAGCGGGTGCAGGGCAGTTTGGGGTGGGAGGGTGTCTCGCAGCAGCTGCTGCCACCGCTGCCACCAACACCAACCACTTCAGTGCTCAGTGGTGTGGGAAGGAGGCGTTGAGTCCTGGGCACGAGCCAACGGTGGTGGTGCCAATGCTGGAGAGTCGTTGGCTAGAAGGTAATGGGGATATCAATAAACTCAGCATCGACAGCATCATCCAAGAGCTGCTGGAAGTGAGAGGGGCCAAGCCTGGTAAGAAAGTCGAGCTTCAGGAGAGTGAAATCAGAGGACTGAGCTTGAAGTCCTGAGAGATCTTCCTCAACCGGCCCATCCTGCTAGAGCTTGAAGCGCCACTCAAGATTTGTGGTGATATCCATGGGCAATAAATACCATGATTTGCTTCGACTTTTTGAGTATGGTGGTTTCCCTCCAGAGAGCAACTACTTGTTTCTTGGGGACTACGTGGACTGGAGGAAGCTGTCTCTGGAGACCATCTGCCTCTTACTGGCTTACAAAACCAAGTACGCCAAGAATTTCTTCCTTCTCCGAGGAAACCATGAATGTGCCAGAATCAATAGGATTTATGGATATTATGATGAAAGTAAAAGAAGATTCAACGTTAAACTCTGAAAAACTTTCACAGACTGCTTTAACTTTACTGATAGCAGCTATCATGAACGAGAAAATATTTGCTGTCATGGAGGTTTATCGCCTCATCAATATCAGATCTTCAATATATGGAGCAGATAAGGCAAATCAGGCGACCAACTGATGTACCAGATGAAGAACTTCTTTGTGATGTTTTGTGGTCTGATCCTGATAAAGATGTCTTGGGCTGGGGTGAACATGACAGAGCAGTGTCCTTCACATTTGAGACAGAAGTGCTCCCAAAATTTCTCCATAAGCATGATTTGGATCTTATATCTAGAGCCCATCAGGTGATTGAAGATGGATATGAATTTTTTTTCAAAAAGGCATTCTGTTTTCTGCGCCCAATTATTGTGGAGAGTTTGACAATGCTGGCGCCATGATGAGTGTAGATGAGACACTCGTGCTCATTTCAGATATTAAAGCCTTCAGAGAAGAAGCCGCCAAATGCTACAAGACCAGTAACACCTCTAAGGGGTATGATCACAAAGCAAGCCAAAAAATAGATGCTATTTGAGACTGCCTAGTTGGGACTTGTTACAAAGAGTGTATGACCCCCGGGGCCGGGTAGGTGGCGCTGGAGGTAGGGTGTCTGCCTTGCAAGCGCTAGCCAAGGAAGGATCGCGGTTCGATCCCCCGGCGCCCCATATGGTCACCCCAAGCCAGGGGCGATTTCTGAGCACATAGCCAGGAGTAAACCCTGAGCGTCAAATGGGTGTGGCCCAAAAACCAAAAAAAAAAAAGAGTGTATGACCTTTATTTTTAAGACTGTAATGTGTATTGGTCAGTTTTCTCAAATAGTGTTCCTGGACCGTGGCTCCCTCCCACCTCCCCCGCTTCCCATTTTTGTCTTTTGCCATTTGCTGGTTGTAACAGCAAATGAAAGATTACAATCCTACAAAGTGTTTTGTTCTGGGTTTTTGTTTTCTGTTTAATTTTCTATTTCTTTTGCAAACAATTTTAATCATGTTCTTAAATTGTATGACCCTGGACAGTTTATCCTTCCTAAGGGTAGTTGTACAGTTGATCTTTTTTAATTCAGGAAAAGAAAATAATGTAAATGCTTGTTTCTTTCTTAGGGTGCTTCGTCTGTACACATCATTGTCATATAATGCATATCTGTTGATAGAAACCACTGTGGACAGTTTTTTAAATTTTGTTTCAAAGGGATTGCTTTATTCCTCTCATTGACTTGTTATGCAAAAACTAGATTTTATAGCTACCAATATTAGGAGTAACTTTTTTTTTTTTTTTTTTTTTTGGTTTTTGGTTTTTGGGCCACACCCGGCGGTGCTCAGGGGTTACTCCTGGCTGTCTGCTCAGAAATAGCTCCTGGCAGGCACAGGGGACCATAGGGGACGCCGGGATTTGAACCAACCACCTTTGGTCCTGTACTGGTTGCTTGCAAGGCAAACACCGCTGTGCTATCTCTCCAGGCCCAGGAGTAACTTTTCTTTTTTAAAAGCAGTTTATTAGGGACCAGTGCGGTGGCGCTAGGCTAGAGGGAAGGTGTCTGCCTTGCCAGCACTAGTGTAGGACGGACTGCGGTTTGATCCCCTGGCGTCCCATATGGTCCCCCAAGCCAGGAGCGATTCCTGAGCGCATAGCCAGGAGTAACCCCTGAGCTAAAAAAAAAAACAAAACAAAAAAAAATTAAAAGCAGTTTATTAATTTATTGATTGATTGGTTTTTGGGCCACACCTGGCGATGCTCAGGGGTTACTTCTGGCTCTGTGCTCAGAAATTACTCCTGGCAAGCTTGGGGAACCATATAGAATGCCAGGAATTGAACCGGGTCCATCCTGAGTCAGCTGCATGCAAGGCAATCTTACCGCTGTGCTCTCTCCAGCCTCAAGAGTAACTTTTCAACTTTGCCAGCATCACTGATATGTATTTTAATTTTAATTTAATTTAATTTTAATTTCCCCTACAATATACTTAAAAATGACAAAGCCATTATTTTAAGTGTTTGTGACTCTTTCCTAAAGCCAAAGTTTCTGTTGGAAAATATTGAAAACAGCCTGAAGTAGCAGGTGGCCTGTTATACACAGCTGTCACCTTGGGAATTCAGAAACAGCAATTAGTAAAGTAGTGCTAGTTAAGCAATTAAAGATCACAGTTAATAACATTTTGTAAAATTACCATATAGTTTATTCACTAAGTAATCGTTTTTACAGTTACATCAGGCCTGAAAGCTTCACATTATAGAAACAATTCTGTGCTATATGAGTGACCAATTATACTTTCTTTGGCCTATAGTCTTTATGAAGTTAAGGCTTATATCTCAAAACAAAGAAACTTACCATCTACCTGTTTATTCAGAACTCATAGTATCTCTAACTTTTTTTTAAACTAAGATCTGTTAAAAAGAAATCTTTTTCAACAGATGATCATGTACAAAACCATGTGATGGAAATGAATATCAGACTTATTAAATGATGAACTTGGTAACGCTCTCGTGTCTGTTTATCAGCTCAATACACACAGGAAATTGTTAGTGGCATATTGTATAGATTTTAATGAATAAATTGCTCTGAAAACAAACATACAAGAAAAGAAACCAGATGTAGTCACAGGAGAAAGTGTATTTCAGACAGGGGATGTTGAGCAGCTTCTTGGACCTTACTGAGCCAGCCAAATGTCTCACTCTCTGCTGCTATCCCTGCCACTTTTATTAGCCAGATTTTAACATAAATCACCTGAGGGCCAGGGTTGACTTAATTAAGAGTACTTGGACTAATTATACCAGAAACAGTGAAAGGAAAAGGTAAAATGATTTTATAGGTGTATGACAACAGATAGTATTGTATTAATTATCAGCGAAATAGAGACAAGAGCTAGAAGGACCAGTCCCTGGTAGAAAGCTTGCCGTAAATAGCAGGAGAGTTCAGTTAGGGTAGAGAAAGAACCACTACACTACAGCAATGATTGTTGGACATGATTATTCTGGACAAGAACTTTATATCCTTATAGAAGTTGTAACATGCATGATATTTTTTCTCCTATTTTCTTCTTCCTCCTCTTCCTCCTCCTCCTCCTCCTTCTTCTTTTTGGTTTTTGAGTCACACCCGGCAGTGCTCAGGGGTCACTCCTGGCTCAATGCTCAGAAATTGCTCCTGGAAGGCTCGGGGGACCATATGGGGTGCCGGGATTCGAACCGCTGACCTTCTGCTTGCAAGAAGGTCGCCTTACCTCCGTGCTATCTCTCCGGCCCCTGCATTTATATTTCTTTAGTAAAAATATTGCACGCCACAGTGTCTAAAATAGAAAATAAAAAGGAAGACAGAAAGAAGAAAACTGCCACAGAGGCAGGCAGGAGAATTGGGGGGGGGGGGGAGCAGAGCTATTGGAAAATTGGGAATTGGTGGCAGTAACTGTGCCACCATGGGGCCGGAAAGATAGCATGGAGGTAAGCATTTGCCTTACAAGCAGAAGGACGGTGGTTTGAATCCCAGCATCTCATATGGTCCCCTGAACCTGCAAGGAACAATTTCTGAGCGTAGAGCCAGGAGTAGCCCCCTGAGTGCTGCCAAGTGTGACCCAAAAACCAAAAAAAAAAAAAGTGCCACCACATTGTTGGACATTGTATGACAGAACAACTTTATAAATGTGTGTCTCATGGTGAGTCAATGAGGAATGCATTAATAATATCAAAATGTTTAAGATACTTTTAAATTCTATATTTTTTTTTTTTTTTTTTTTTTTTTTTTGGTTTTTGGGCCACACCCGGTGACGCTCAGGGGTTACTCCTGGCTATGCGCTCAGAAGTCGCTCCTGGCTTGGGGGACCATATGGGACGCCGGGGGATCGAACCGCGGTCCGTCTCCTAGGCTAGCGAAGGTAAGGCAGGCACCTTACCTCGAGCGCCACCGCCCGGCCCCAAATTCTATATTTTTATTGTAAGAATTTATTCGAGACAAAATTAATTAACATATTGAGGTGAACTGTCATAAAAATATAGTAACATAACATGTAACATAATATAATATAATAATACATGTAAGTCAAATAACATTTCTGATTAAAACACAATTTTTTGATCATAGTGGCTTACATATCTTTCACAGTAGTATTTTTGGTGCATATTAACATTGAATCAGGGGAATACCCATCACCAAATATGTCCTCCCCCCATCTTAGTTCCCTTTCTGCAACCCATATCCCCCACCATCACCCCCCCCCCCGGGCTGCTAGAGTAGATGGTCCCCTCTTTGTCTAGCTTACTATTAGTGATCATATATCTGTTTGGTCCTGTTACCCTCCTTGTTTTCTCCTTTATTTAAGATGTGAAGCTAGATAAATCGAGTTATGTGGTTTTGTTTGAAGGAAAGAAAAGTAATAGATTAGGGTACAAAATAAGAAAAGAAAAAAAAAGAAGTCAAATACGCTGAAAATGGGTGAGATCCTTCTAGAGGCTTTCAACCTCTGTTTGAGAGAGGATGTGAAAAAGGTAATTGAAACACCACAACAATACAGAAAGAAATATCAAATTAAATATCCAGTGAGCACTACAGCAATAAAGACAAGCACCACTAAAATAGTTCTGAAATCAAATCATGCTGGAGTGCAAAAAGAAATAGAAAGATAAAATAAAATAAAATAATATTGGAGACATCAACTTCAATCTCTACACCAAAATAAAGACGTCAAAAAAATCGATCAATCGATAAATATGTGGAAAAATTATTATTTTGTGCTTTTTTTTCCCCTTTTCTTTTCCCCCCTGCATAGGCATATACTTTCATCATAAATATAGACCTATATAACACAACCTCTTATCCTGTTTCTCACCAAATGTAATCTCCGGTATCACTTTCTCCCTTTTTCTTTGTTTTCTTTTCTTTTTTATTCTTGTTAGTATCTTTTGTTTGTTTTGTATTGTTTTGTTGTACTTTTTGTTATTTGATTTGATTTGTTTTTGCTTCTTTTGGGTCACTCCTGGCAGCACTCAGAGGGTGCTCCTGGCTCTATGCTTGGAGAATGCCCCGGGTGGACACGGGGGATCATGGGGGATGCCGGGATCTGAGCCACTGTCCTTTTACGGGAAGGACAGACACCTTGTCTGCATGCTATCTTTCCCGGCCCCACTTTATTCCTTTAATTACATCTTTTTTTTTTTATAATTACATCTTTTACTTAATCTTTTTTTAAAGAAACTTTTATTTCTTTAGATATGTGTGAGCATATATATTCTTAGTTTTTGTCAGGTGTCTGTTTTCTTTTATCTCCACCCCCAAATCTACCAGCAATATAATGTAGCACCACTTTCTCCTGCAAAGACATATTAAACAAAGGGGAAATTGTACGTGTAAAATAAGCTCTTATCTACTTGGGATAAGAACTCATACTTGTTTACAACACAGGGACATCTCCCACCCTGAACATATGTCATGTGGAAACAACTTAGGCTCCAGGGAACTAGACACCGACCGTCCAGCTTTGACTCCTGGATTCCAGACATAGAAACGACAGAGTTCTCCACAATAGCTCCAGGAGCCAAACCCCCTCCAGGGCATTCACAATGCTGCTCTGATGCCACCATGTGCCAGTTCTAAATTGATAACCTAACAATGAGGAAATGGGAACAAATTGATCTAAGAGCAGGTTGTCCTTCCTCATCAGCTAACGATAAGACAAAATCAGAAAACATGTCACCCTTTGATCTGTGCAAAAGCCAAGATCACTATATACAGATGACTAGTTATTACAACCAGGACTGGATAGTACGCATCCAGGGACCAACAACAGCAACAAAAAGCTCTAGCCTAGCTTTTGGTCTACAATTTGTTCAACAAACAAGATCTCCAATTCCAGAGGTCTGACTGAGACAACCGCAACTAAACGGGTCTTCTGGAAACATAACGAAAGACCTTATCTGAAAGACCTTATCTGAGGTTCCATCCTAGGAGCAACATAATGACCAAGACCACCAACTACAGAAGATGGATTAAAACGACACTGAAGAAGCACAACTGCTAGAACCACAAAGAAAGACTTCATCATAAGCTCCATTACTTGAGCTGCACAATCACCAAGATCTCTAGATACAGAGGTCTGATGTTTCCATCCAAGATGAAGCAGAAGGCTTCCATATACCACAAAAGCACCGAGGGGAGAGTAAATGATCATGCAAGGAGTCTAGAGTTAATCCCATGACAATATACTTCAGAGGTGGAGAAACCCTGTATCTCCTAGGCCAAGGGAATTCCCTCTACAATATCCCCAATAGTTAAATTCTATATTTTCTATTTCATAAATTTTAAAATGCTTCAGCATAGAATTATTCATAATATTTTTAACTTTGTATACCACAGAATTGTATTTTTGAAAATACATTACTGTATGTTATCAACTTACTAAATATTAAAATAATAACCTCCTTTAGGTTACCTATAAATGTCAGCAAGGAGTAAAATTGGAATTCCATTAAAGACTTAAGAGGAACCATATAAGTTAGGAATTCTGGGTTCACTGTACTTATTTAGAAAACTAAAAGTGCTTTACTTCATTATATGTGTTGTCTTAATTTTTCATTTTTATTAGCAAAAGTTGGTCTTTATTAGCTAAAGTGTGCCCACTAGGCACTCTGCCACTGAATAGGTAAATATTTTCATTCCAATATTAAATGTAATAATTTATGCTAGGAAGCATTATAGGATACCAGTTTATTTTTAATAATCCGTGGGGAAGCAGAGAGATAGCATGGAGGTAGGGCATTTGCCTTGCATGCAGGACAGTGGTTTGAATCCTGGCATTCCATGTGGTCCCCGAGCCTGCCAGGAGCGATTTCTGAGCATAGAGCCAGGAGTAACCCCTGAGCGCTGCCAGGTGTGAACTAAAAACAAAATAAATAAAAATAAAAATACGTGGGGAATTATTGTTGTTTGTTTGAGTTTTGTGTCACATCGATGGTATTCAGGTATTACTCCTAAATCTGCAGTCAGTAGTTACTCCTGGCAGTGCTCAGGGACTATATGATGCTCAGGATCAAACTTGGATTGGTAACATGCAAATCAAGTGCTCACATGTGATTTCTTTAAGGATTCTTAAATAATATATATTATGGTAAATCTTAATATTCATTGCCAACCTGTACTTATAGCAAGTCACTGTGGGTCAAATTTGGATTAACATGGGGCCGGAGAGATAGCATGGAGGTAAGGCATTTGCCTTTCATGCAGGAGGTCATCGGTTCGAATCCCGGCGCCCCATATGGTCCCCTGTGCCTGCCAGGAGCAATTTCTGAGCCTGGAGCCAGAAATAACCCCTGAGCACTGCCGGGTGTGACCCAAAAAAAAAATTTGGATTAACATAAATATTTCAACTGAAGTAAAAAAAAAAAAACCCTCAACCTAGTGGTTATACAATTCTGCCACTTTATAGGAGTAAGGAATGTGTTGGTTCTTTCCAGTGTGAGAGATCCTTTGCTTACCTTGACCCTTGACTCATTTTACTTTTACCTTTAATGGACTACCCTGTAATAAGAACATGGGAACCCCCATATTCCATTATCACTTTTTCAGCAATCAGAAGCAGCATGATTCTGAACTAGACAATTCTCTGAGCCTGAGCCAATCTTACAAAGTTTCATTCCCTCCCATTCTGAAAAGGTCTCCACCCACTGTCTGGGAACTGGTATAAATTAAAGTCTCTAATGCTGCAAGGAAATTGCACAGTCAAGGCAAAGCATTGAGTTTTGGTGCTGAGCCAAGAGAAAGTAGTTTTCTGTGAAAGAATTACTGGGGGCATTCTGTTCAGATGCAGGGCCTGACTCAGGAGATTCAGGTAATGTATACAATTTCACATCTCTGTTTCTTTCTGGTGTTGCCTGCTCCATGAACCATGCTTTTTTTTTTTTTTTTTTTTTTTTTTGTTTTTGTTTTTGGTTTTTGGGCCACACCCAGCGGTGCTCAGGGGTTACTCCTGGATGTCTGCTCAGAAATAGCTCCTGGCAGGCACAAGAGACCATATGGGACACCAGGATTCGAACCAACCACCTTAGGTCCTGGATCGGCTGCTTGTAAGGCAAACACCGCTGTGCTATCTCTCCGGGCCTGAACCATGCATTTTTGTTACTGTTTTTATTTTATTCACCGTGGCTGAAAAATACTGTTAGTGATAGGGTTTGATGCATATAAATTTCCTCCACTAGAAGCTTCTTCCCTCCATCTATGACTTAGTATCTCAAAGCCCAATCCCTATTCCATTCCTTAGCTGGGACAGAGCTCTATCCTGTAGAACAGTTCTCAGATTTCATTGCATTTATTCATTTGCTGTTCTTTTACAATGCTTTTTCACATCTCACATGAGATCATTATATTTTTGTCCCTGTCCTTCTGACTTCACTCAGCAGGATATGCTACATCTGCCCATGTAGTAGCAAATTACATAAGTTCATCATTTTATAGCTATCTTATGTAAATATATCTCAGTTTATTTGATGTTAGTGGACACTTGGTTTGTGATCAGATTTTGTCTATTATCAATAGTGCTGCAGTAATTAAAGCAGCACAAATGTTTCTTTTAAATAGCATTTTTGCACCTTATGTAATATTGCTGGGTCAGGTGGAAGCTTAATTCTTTGTTTTTAGAGGTGTCCATATTGTTTTCCAAAATACTTGAATCAGGCAACACTTCATCAGAAGCAGATGGGGTTGTCTTTTTTAAAAAAAAATTTTGTTGTTGTTGTGCTGCCAGCCCTAATGGTGCTCAGACTTCCTTTTGGCAGGACTGGGAGGGTGAACAAAGAACATGAAGATTAAACCTGAGTTTGCCACCTGCAAATATTTTACCCACTGTACTATTTCTCAACCTTGTTTATTTCTTCTAATGTATGCTAGTCTTAACTGTTTAAGACAAGTTATTGGTTTGATTTTTGAGTTGGACAAAGCCATACTCAGGGCTTACTCCTGACTCTGTCCTCAGGGATCACTCTTGGCAATGCTTAGGGGCTATATGAAGAGCCCGAGATTGAACCCAGATCTCCATCCACTGTACTATTGATGACTCCTCTTTATTGCTTGGATATAATTTTGTTGATTTAAGTTATGTGCATGATGTGACATAAGGGTCTGAGTTTTATTTTAATGTGTAGCTGACAAGTTTTCAAAGCACCATTTATGAAGAGGCTTTCCTTGCTCCACTTCATGGCAAACATTAGCTGACCATATCCCTAAGTATTTCTTAACTTTTAATTCTATTGCATTGGTCTGAGTCTGTCCTTATTTCTAACACCACACCATATTTCTAATTGTATAATTTAAGTGTACAATCTTTCCCTCTAGGGTTACTTGGGTAATTGGGGGGGGTCCTATTACTCCATATAAATTTCAGGAACATTGATCTGTCTTTAGAAAACTATTGGGGCCAGAGAGGTGGTGCTAGAGATAAGGTGTCTGCCTTGCAAGCGCTAGCCAAGGAAGGACCGCGGTTCAATCCCTCAGCGTCCCATATGGTTCCCCCAAGCCAGGGGCAATTTCTGAGCACTTAGCCAGGAGTAACCCCTGAGCATCAAACGGGTATGGCCCCCCCAAAAAGAAAGAAAGAAAGAAAGAAAGAAGGAAGGAAGGAAGGAAGGAAGGAAGGAAGGAAGGAAGGAAGGAAGGAAGGAAGGAAGGAAGGAAGGAAGGAAGGAAGGAAGGAAGGAAATTATATGAGGCCAATGAGATAGTACAGTGGGAAAGGCACTTGTATTTAATATGGCCAATTTGGGCTCAATCTGCAAATTGAACCCTGAGCACCACAAGGAATGATTCTCAAGCACAGAGCCAGGAGTAAGTTCTAAGAATTATAGGTATGGGCCTTCCCCTAACACTGACATTTTTCTGGGAATTGCATTGGATATGTATAGTGCTTTGGGCAGGACTGTTGTTTTTGATAATATTAGTCCTTCCAATTCATAAACAGGGAATATGTTTAGATTCTGTGTTTTATTTTTAGCAGTGATTTATAGTTTTCTTCATATGTCTTTCACCTCTTTTGTTAACACAATATTTGAGGTATAATGGAAAATTTACAATTTCAAACTGTATACTGTACAACTTGTAAATTGTATAATTTCAAAAATTTCTTAATTTCCTTTTTTTTTTTGGATTTTGGGCCACACCCATTGATGTTCAGAGGTTATTCCTGGTTCTGTGGTTAGATCCCCGAGTGTCCCATGTGATCCCCCAGGCCAGGAGCAATTTCTGAGTGCCTAGCCAGGAGTAACCCCTAAGTGACATCGGGTATAGCCCAAAAATAATAATAATAAAACAAACAAACAAAAACCAACCAGGCTCAGGAGACCATATGAGATGCCGGGAATCAAACCTGGATCTATCCTGGGTTAGCTGTGTGCAAGGCAAACACCCTACCACTGTGTTATCACACTCTGGCCGTCCGATTTACAATTTTTTTTTTTTTTTGGTTTTTGGGCACACCCGTTTGACGCTCAGGGGTTACAACTCCTGGCTATGTGCTCAGAAATCGCCCCTGACTTGGGGGGACCATATGGAACGCGCTTGGGGGGACCATATGGAACGCTGGGGGATCAAACCGCGGTCCATCCTACTCTAGCGCTTGCAAGGCAGATACCTTACCTCTAGCACCACCTTCCCGGCCCCCCGATTTACAATTTTTTAATTAAAAATTTTAAATCAAAATCTTTTCTTTAGTTACATATATAAATGCAGGGTTTTCTGCATATTTATTTATAGACTGTCAGGTTATAAATTTATTGTTTATAGGTGACTTTTTTTCTTGATAAGTCTTAGGATTTTAAGTATAGTATCATTTTATCTGCAAATAATGAGTTTGATATCTTTTTTTCAATATGGGTGCTCTTAATATTTTTCTTGCCTAATTGCTATGGCAATTAGATTTTTAGTATTCTACTGAATAGCAGTGGTGAGAATAGGCAACCTTGTCTTGTGCCTGAACCAAGGGCAGACTTTCAGTTTTTCATTATTGAGTATGTCAGCTGTGGGCTAATGTTAAATGGTCTTAACTATATTGAGAGATCCTTCTATACCTGCTTTATTTAAAGTTGTTGGCTTTAAAATCACAAACAGATGTAATGTTGCTAAATATTATTTTGAGTACATCATAAACTTGAGGCAAACACTGGAAAGTCGAGGGTGCAAATCATTTACAATCAGGCAGAGGTAATTAGTTAACTCAGCCAGCACAAAATTCCCTCAATATTCTTCAGAGATCTTCTTTTTATTTTAAATATAATTTTTATTTTGATTGTAGTGGTTTACATATTGTTGACAATAATATTATAGGTACATATTTACATAAAATCAGGGGGGTTCCCATCACCGATTTGTCCTCCCTACACCTCCGTGTTCGTCCTATCTCCCATATCCTCCTCCCTCACCCCCAGGGCTGCGAGAATATGTGGTCCCCTCTGTACCTAGCTTACTACTTAGTAGTCTTGGTCTTGGTGCCTCCCTTATTTCCCCCTCTAACTGAGAGGAAGGACTATATAGTTCAAGTTATGTGGTTTTATTTGAAGAAGATAAAAGTAATAAACTGGGGTAAAAGTCTAATATGCCGAAAATGGGCGGAATCCTTCTAGAGGCTCTCATCGTCGGTTTGAGAGATGAAGGAGAAAAAGAAGGTGAAACACCCCAACAGTACAAAAAGAAGTGTCAAATATCCAGTGAGCACTCCAGTGATAACGATAGGCACCACAAAAAAAAAGCCATGGTGTTGAGGTAAAAAACATGGCAGAGCACCTAAAGAAAGAAAAGAAGAAAAAATAATATAAATATAAATGGGGACAACAACTTCAATATCCACACCAAAACAAAGAAATCGACAAAAAGTAGATAGGTAAATAAAAATAAAAATAATAATAAATGAAGAAAAAATATATAAAAGATAAAAAATGTTTTGTGCTTTTTGCCTTTTTTTTTCCCTCCTGCACTGGCACAGTAAATATTGGGGTCATTCGAAAAGGAATTCACTTGGCCTAAGCGCTATGGGGTTTCTCCACCCTTGGGGTATATTGTCATGGGATTAACTATAGACTCCTTTCAGGTGCTTTCGTGGTATTTGGAAAACTTCTGCTCCGTCCTAGGTGATGAAATAAGACCTTAGTATCTAGAGACAGAGATCTTTTTTATACTTTCTGCTGAATCTTTAGTATGAGTGCCAAGTACAAGACTGTCATTGCTGAAGAATGTCAAGGTCATTGCTATGAACCTCTGGGTCACGTAAGTAGAAACCCAAGCCATCAGAGATTACTACCATATGTCAGCCGAGCACTCCCTTTTACAAGTTCAACCAGCTAAACTGGGGACACATGCCTAAGGATGCCCCACATAATAAGGAAACACTACTCTTGTAAGAGGAGAAGCAAACAAATGCCAACAGTATGTGAAATTGTTTGAGTCCTAAGACTCTCTATATAGACTCTAGTATCCAGTCACTGTTGGAAAGTGAAGTAACAGGCAGTGGCATGTCCCTCGAAGAGCCTCGCTCCCTCTCATCATGGAGTCCCTTTTGCTCTTGGAAATATTCTTCCTCCTCACTGAAGCTATTCTCCAGAGCATATGAACAGTCTGGGCTGGATGTTGCATGGCACACCCCTTTATATTCCTGAATGGATTCATAGAGGCTATATAGCTGGCAGAGCAAGGACATGTCCAGCTGTCGAAGGCCAACCTGAAGGGAGAGGTAAAAACAAAAAGTCAGCACTTGAATTTTTAGTTTAACATTCAGCCAGAAATCTGCTTGTGCTAGCACATTCTTTCCATACTGAGAACAAGACAGAATCACTTGGAAGCTTAGGACTTACTTTACAGTTTAGAGAAGACCTTCATTGCGTAATTACACCTGAGATGTTGCTCAGCTTGTTAGGAACCTGCAGAGCAGAGAGCCCCAACTGTGGAATTTAGTCTGGTATGCCGGCACACCCTGGGAGGTCACAGCATTGCACATTCTGTAGCTCTGACTGGCTTCATTTTGGATGCAAAATGCAACTCTGGAATTACCTACTGCTTCAGAATCAAATGCGAAGAAAATCCACATGTGCCTTTACTGCCACTACAATCATTCTCAACTACTCGAGTCCAAAGAGGCCTTTGTTAGTGAGAGCAGTTCACCTCTAGGTACCATATACTTAGTCTTGGTTTATCCATCCTCTGATTAGCATCATGTTCTCAAAATAAGTGGTGATCAATGCCATAGAGTCATAAAATTCTTGAGAGACACAATTAGCAGTAAAAACTTCATGCCTTCAAAATTTCATCTATACTCTTCTCACCCTGTACAATTCTGTCATTATGGCTTGCTATTGTGTTCTTTAGTTCCTTCATATCCATTTGTATTGGTTTATGTTGCCATTAATGTTGATTTTAGGTCCTCATTAACCATCCTCAAGCATTTTGATAGGCTTTTGGACTTGACTAGGACTTGATCTCTGTGACGGCAGCTGAGTTCCTTAGTTTCCTCTTTGTTTATTGAATAGAAAGTTGAAAAAGAAGAGACAAGAGGGTAGTAGAATATGTAAGGTACATAATAAACTAAGACAAGAGGAATAACATCTGAATTATAATAATAGCAGAAGCTGAGGAAAAAAAAAGAAAAAAGAAAAGAATGATGGGAGAAATAATAGCCGAGAAACTCCCGACTGTCTGGAAGGAGACTGCTGTGCAAATTCAAAATACAAAAGAGTATCCCCCCAAAAAATAGACTAAAAAAGTCTATTTTGATCCTGGCACCATCCATTCCCCACCCCTCAATTTATGAGGCAGAACAAGATGATTCAAATTATGTGGTTCTGTTTGAAAAAATAAAAAAGAAAATGAAAAGAATAAACAAAACAAAACAAACAAAAGTCTATTTTAATTGTAAGTCACATAGTAATAAAATCTAAAAGATTTATTGTTTAATTAAATTACTGTGATATACAGAGTTAAAAAGTTGTTGATACTCGGTCATACAATGTTCCAAAGTCCTCTCACCAGTATTCATTTCCAACAACCAATTTTCCCAGTTACTTACGGTCATCCCACACCCACATCCACCTCCAGCCTGCCTCTATAGCAGACACTTTTAGAGACTGTGATTTAGGATAGTGTTACTGAAGGGTAGTCATGTATATCACTTTACTTTCTTTCAATTCCCAGTTTTTACTCAGAGTGATCATGCCTGCTATTAATGTCATTTTCTTAATTGCATTTTCCACCTATCATTTCTATTATATTTGGGTAGTATTCTCATATTATGTATTTTTCTTTTTTTTAATACCACAGATGACCGATCACTATATCAGTGTCTCTTCCTGACTCATTTCACTCTGTAGGATATTCTCCATGTTTACCCATGTATACACAAATATCATTATTTCATTGTACCTTTAATAGCTGCATAGTATTCCACGTGTAGATGTACAAACACTATGTTACTTTATCCACTCATTTCTTCCTGATTCTGGCTATTATGAATGGTGTTAAAATAAAGATCAGAGTGCATATGCCTTTTTTGAATTATTTTTGGGCCCCAAGGAAGCAATTATTTTTGAGTCCCAGAAGCAGTATTGCTGGATCATATGAAAGCTCAACCTCTAGTATTTTGAGGAATGTCCATATTGTTTATGAAAATCGCTAGACCAGCCTACGTTCCCACCATTAGTGAATGAGAGTCCCTTTCTCCCCACATTTATGCTAGCACTGGTTGTTCTTGTTCTTCTTGCTGTGTTCCAGTCTCTGTGGTTTGAGATGATATCTCATTGTTTTGATTTGCATGTCCCTGATGATTAAAGATGTGGAACATCTTTTCATGTGCTTTTTTGGCCACCTGTATTTCTTTTTGAGAAAATGTCCATTTCTTCTCCTCATTTCTTGATAGGGCTGGATTTTTTAAAGCTCTATTACTGCCCTATATAAAATTTAACATTTAAAATAATATTTTATATTTAACTGTTAATTATTAAAATATTAATTTAATGTTTGAATGTAATATTTAATGTTTTAAATATTAACCTCTTCCCATTTTTATGGGAAGGCGGTTTTCTTTGATGTGCAGAAGCATCTTAATTAAATGTAGTTCCATTTGTTTATATTTTTGTTTGTTTTTTGTTTTGGGGGTCACATCCAGCAGCGCTCAGAGGTTCCTCCTAGCTCGATGCTCAGAAATCACTCCTGGCAGGCTCAGGGGACCATATGGGATGCTAGGATTCAAACCATCGACCTTCTGCATGAAAGGCAAACGCCTTACCTCCATGCTATCTCTCCTGCTCCCGCTTGTTTATATTTGCTTCCACTTGCTGGTCAGTGTTATTTCATCCTTAAAGATACCTGTAGCTTCATGTCATGGAGAATTTTTGCTACAATTTCCTCTATGTACCTCATGGTTTCAGATCTGATATAAAGGTCTTGTTTAAATTTTATATGACCTTTGCACATGGTATTAGAAATCTTTCATTTCATTTTCTTCCATGTAGCTGACCAAATTTTCCAGCACCATTTACTGAATAGGTTTTTCCTTGCTCCACTTCATATTTGCTTTTTTGTCAAAGTAATTTATATTATGCCTTGTACGTGGCTAACCTAGGATGGACCTTGGTTCGATCACCCAGCATCCCATGTGGTCTCCCAAGCCAGGAGCAATTTCTGAGCACACAGCCAGTAGTAACCCCTAAGCATCACTTGGTGTGGCAAAAAAAAAAAAAAAAAAAAAAAAAAAAAAAAAAAACAGAGGCAGTTCTGACTTTTGCAAGGCAGAAACCACAAAGGAAAAGCCATGGCCGCCAAGATCATCCTTTCCTGAGTGGCTTGATTTAGTAATCCTTCACTGCTATCCTGCTTCTTTAGATCTATCTGTCTCGGGATAGAAATATGGTGTGTGGGGATTTCACAGTGTGTGAATTTTATTTTACAACTGGCACTTGAACAGCAACTCCAGACCTAGGGACCCGAGAGTGGTGAGTGCCTTGACTCTCTGGTAGATAATCACCACCAAGGCCTCCTTCAGCTGGACAGAGTGTGCAGTACCCTTCTCTGGAATACCAGTGCACATGGCCCCTGTTCTGAACGTGGCAGAGATACTTTCAGGCAGGACAGAAGCAGTACAAAAGGGAGAGCTGAAGACTCTAAGCAGCATCCCAGAGGCTGAGGCCCATCACATTTCTTCTACCAAAGATGTTTTGTGCAAGGACCTGAACCCCCAATCTGCAGCAGCTACTGAGGTCACTGATGGGGTAGAACCCAAAAAGAAAGCTCCATTTAAGGGGAAACAACATCAGGGAGATGAGCATCTGATTTTGGCTCAGGAACTGAAGGCCTTCCCATCGCAGATGACCTCAAAACCCTACTACAGAAAATGAAGATGGGGAGAAGATGGAGGAACCAAGCCCAGTCGAAGACCAACTGAGGAGAAGCTGCTTTCAGAACCTCCCATAACTTTCTTCTAGGTTAATTTATAGAACCTATTTGCATTGGTAATTATATTGCTGATTTAACTATGTATTCTCCTATATAGACTTCATAGCTATTGTATTGATCTACGCCCCCACTGCAAACAGAAAACTGTATCCAACCTTAGTGGTTTAATATTAGTTTACAAAGTTTCAGGGAAATATATAATAATAGTACTCAGCTATCCTAGTTTATGCTTCTCAATTGCTGCAATGCTTAATTGTGATTATGTAGCAACTTATTCTCAGTTCCATCTGCAAAACTGTTCTAATGTCTTTATCCACAGAAATCAATGGAAAATGAACTTGAACTTGGATATATATATTTGGTTTTAGGGTCACACCTGGCAGTGCTCAGGGGTTACTCCTGGCTGTCTGCTCAGAAATAGCTCCTGGCAGGCACGGGGGGACCATATGGGACACTGGGATTCGAACCAACCACCTTTGGTCCTGGATCGGCTGCTTGCAAGGCAAACGCTGCTGTGCTCTCTCTCCAGGCCCTGGATACTACATTCTTATTAAAGTGCTCATTATAAGAATATTTAGCAAACTTATTTTAAAACTGTATATATCTAGAGAAATGCTCTGTGATTTTGTTTAGAGAAGTTTATGAAAAGAAACTTGGATGTTCCAGACTTGTAATACAGTGGTTGGTTTAAGAATGTCTAAGAATTTTTAAGTTGTGTATGTACAGTTTGGTTCTAATGTTTACATTTACAGAAATCTATGAAAAATTTGTTATATATATAAAACAAAGATTGGGAAAAGCTGATTGTTTTAAGAATGTGTATGCATAGGCTGACCTTTGATGCTTTTACAATCAACTTTTACTGTACCTATTTAAAATACCAACCACTTTTATAAGTTCTGATCTGGGGTTCCTACCTCTGGTAGAGAAAAGTACAAAAAATTTTTTATAGCTTTTCTCATTTTTTTTGGTTTTGTTTTAAACAGAAAGGGTGGAATCTAAGATGGCGCCCAGCTATTAACCCAAAACAAAAGTGTTCCTCCATCATCCTCTTTCCTATAAACCTTCAGAGCAAATATTTCCTTACTGAGCTTCAGTTTAAGTGATCTATATTGAGGTTTATTAATATTGTCTGCTATCAATGTCTAAGTCTACTAGCAGTTGTTTTAATTATTTCGCTGGTAACTTCATTAGGGCATATATGTTTAGAAGTGTGAGTTCTTTGTGCTGTACATGTCCCCTGATCACTAAAAAGTGACCATTACTATCTCATAATCTTTTGGGGCCTGAAGTCTATGTTGTCTAATAGTAGTATGGCCACCTTGACCTCTCTAAAGAAACTATTTGCTTGAATAACTGTCTTCCAACCTTTGACATTGAGTTTGTATTTGCTCTGACTGTTCAAATGTGTTTCTTGTAGGCAATGGTATTTTGGATTCAGTTTTCTTTTTTTTTTTTTTTGTTTGTTTTTGTTTTTTTTTTGTTTTTGGGCCACACCCTTTGACGCTCAGGGGTTACTCCTGGCTATGCACTCAGAAGTTGCTCCTGGCTTCTTGGGGGACCATATGGGACACCGGGGGTTCGAACCGCGGTCCGTCCTAGGCTAGCGCAGGCAAGGCAGGCACCTTACCTCCAGCGCCACCGCCCGGCCCCAGGATTCAGTTTTCTAATCTATTCTGTCACTTTGTGTCTCTTAATTGGTGTATTTATTCTGTCACTGAGAGAGATTATACCCATAGAACTTTGTACCATTTTTTCTATAAAAGTTTGGTATGACTGTGGGGCTTTCTTTGTCTTAAAGTAGCCCCTTCAGTTTTAGTTCTTGTAAAGGTAGTTTTGAGTCTAAAAAGTTCCTGAGCTGTTTTTTATCTGTTAAATTGTGTATCATTCCTTCAAATCTGTATGAGAGTCTAGCAGGGTAAGTATTCTTGATGAGATTTTCCACTTCATTGAGTTTTATCACTATATCTTACCACTGTCCTTCAGGCCTGGACAACTTCCTTTGGTAATTCTGCTAAAAATCTGAAGGATGCTGTTTTGTAGGCAATTTATCTTGCTGATTTCAGTATTCTATCTTTACCTATGTTTTTTGTCAATGTTTTTAGGATGTGCCTAGGAGTGGTTTTATTTGGGTATCTTTTAGTTGGTAATCTTTGGGCATCCAGTATGTGGATAAATGTATTCACCAGCACTGGGAACTTCCCACAATAATTGTTTTCTGTTGCTTCTTCCTGGCAAGATCTCTGGAACTGGAACTTTAATAATTCTTTGTTGTTTTTCTTGAATCCAAAATCATCTTTCCATTCACTTATTTTTCGGTTCTTTTCCATTTTGTTGTTGTCTAAAGGTTTTCTGCACTTCATCTTTGAGCACATTGATTTGGTCCTCAGAAACTATTCCTCTGTTGGTGAGGTTTTCCAATGAGTTTTTCATTTCACCTACCATGTATTTCAGCTTTGACAATTCTATTTTTATTTTTCTCATTACTGCTCTTATATCCTTCTGGTTTCATTGGCAGTATGTTCCATTGTTTCTTTGAGCTCACTGAACATGGCCAAAGGCCAGCCTCTCTCTGGCTCAGCCAAGCATCAAATTTAGGTTCCCTGCATGCAAAGCATTCACTTCAGCCCCCTAAGCAATTTCTCTGTCCCCTGGGTATGAATATTATTAAAGTAACTGGGGGCACCCATAAACCATGTATTAAATGTGTTCTGGCAAATCTCAGCACTGACCATTCTCCTGGTTCTTCTAGACTCTCTATTTCAAATACACAATGATAAAAGGAAGAGTGAAAGTGAAGAAGTCCAAGTGAAAGAGTTCTCTCACTTTATAAATGCTGGAAATGATGAAACTGAATGAAAATAGCATATTAAAAGCTGAGACAGGTTGGACGTGTGGTCTCTTGACCCAGCTAGTCAATATGTGAATGCAAATGTGAATGTGGGGGGTTGGGATTTGAGGCACATTCTGGAATTACTCCTGATAGGACACAGGAGACAATATGGGATGCCAGGGATCAAGCCCAGGTCGGCCACATGCCAGGCAAGCACCCAGTCTGCTGTGTTGTTGCTCTAGCCCAACAAAAGAAAAGGTTGCATTTTTTGTTTGTTTGTTTGTTTGTTTGTTTTTGGACCACACTCGGTGATGCTCAGGGGTTACTCCTGGCGATCATAAATTGCTCCTGGCTTGGGGTACCATATTAAATGCCGGGGGATCGAACTGTGGTCTGTCCTAGGCTAGTGCGGGCAAGGCAGATGCCTTATGGCTTGTGCCACTGCTCTGGCCCCAGAAGAAAAGTTCTTGATAAAAATTAGAAATGCAGGGGCCATGGGGCCGGGAAGGTGGTGCTAGAGGTAAGGTGTCTGCCTTGCAAGCGCTAGCATAGGATGGACAGCGGTTCGATCCCCCAGCGTCCCATATGGTCCCCCCAAGCCAGGGGCGATTTCTGAGCGCATAGCCAGGAGTAACCCCTGAGCATCAAACGGGTGTGGCCCAAAAACCAAAAAAAAAAAAAAAAAAAAAGAAATGCAGGGGCCAGAGAGATAGCATGGAGGTAGTCTGTTTGCCTTGCATGTGGAGGGACGGTGGTTCGAATCCTGGCATCCCATATGGTCCCCTGAGCCTGCCAGGAGCGATTTCTGTGTGTAGAGCCAGGAGTAACCCTGAGCACTACAGGATGTGACCCAAAAATCAAAAAAAAAAACAAACAAACAAACAAAAAAAAAAACTAGAAATGCTATTGCAGTCAGCTGTTAGGCAATGAGCTAGAAAGTGCAATTCTCAGTAAACACATGAACAAATGTTAAGAAAGCAAAACATTCTCTATGTGTTTTAGGGATATACTTTTATTCCTCTTTAAAAAATATGTCACCATATCACAAGCAGCACCAACGTACAATTACTCCATCACCTTAGTCCACTGGTGTTCCTCTATCAATCTCTCTTTTGTTACCTTAGGGAAGCTAAAGCTTTTCAACCTAAATTAACAGATTTTCATCATACACAAAAGATCTACTGAAAGAAGAAGCCATCATGGCTAGAAAGAAGTTAATGTTATCTCAAAGGACAAGCCGACTGTTTTTATAAAGACTGATCCAATATGTAACTTAAAGTAAAAATCCAAAGAAAGCTGAATTTCTTTTTAATGGTTAATTCAATCTGTGATTTAAAGTAAATGTTTATTCCAAAAATCCTAAGGCTATTAAGCCTTATGCACTAAACCTGGCTTGCTCTTCAAGCTCATGTTCTTTCTCATACATATATCTCACTTGCTTATTTGTATTTCTTGCTTGTTTATTTATTTTTGGGGCCACACCCGGCAGTGCTCAGGGGTTACTCCTGGCTATCTTCTCAGAAATAGCTCCTGGCGACACGGGGGACCATATTGGATGCCGGGATTCGAACCAACCACCTTGGGTCCTGGATCGGCTGCTTGCAAGGCAAATGCCACTGTGCTATCTTCCATGTTCTCTCATGAGCACGTTAGTCCTCCTCTTTCCCTCCTGATTTTTTTGTTTTGTTTTGTTTTTGGGTCACATCCGGTGGTACTCAGGGGGTTACTCCTGGCTCTGTGCTCAGAAGTCGCTCCTGGCTGGCATGGGGGACCATATGGGATGATGCTGGGATTCTAACTACCATCGTCCTGGATCGGCTGCATGCAGGGAAAATGCCTTATGGCTGTGCTATCTCTCCAATCCTCTTCCCCTCTTTTTACCTCTTTCTATGCAAGCTTCATTCAATAAAAATTACCTTGCTCCACTTAAAAAAAATCATGCTAAATCTGATCATAATCCTGATAACTGTTTATTCTTAGTGGATCTTCTACCTGAGATTCTGAGTCTGCATTCATTTATGGCACCACTACAAAATGGTGTGCCTCAGCAACAATATTAAAAAGAGGATGGGAAAGAGAGAAAAATAAGCTGTTAATCTGCTCTACCTATGTATTATAAGAAAAACAACAGAGTGGCATGTCAGAGCTTCTGTTTACAACATAGTTTAATGAACATATAAAGCCTACTATTGCGACCTACTATCCAGAAAAAGATTCTTTTCAAAATATCGTTGCTCATAGAGACAAATAAATGCACCTAGTCACCCTAGAGTGCTGAGACACACAAGGAGATTAATGGTGTTTTTATGCCCAGTAAGAAAATACCTATTCTGCAAACCATGAATAAAAGACATACATTTTTTGTTTGTTTGTTTTGGGGTCACATCCGGCAGTATTTAGGAGTTACTCTTGGCTCTGCACTCAGAAATTGCTCCTTGCAGGCTCAGGGGACCATATGGGATGCCGGGAATAAAACCACCATCCGTCTGGGTTGGCAGAGTGCAAGGAAAATGCCCTACTGCTGTGCTATCACTCCAGCTCCAAAAGATGTAATTTTTTACTTTCAAATCTTAAATACATTTTTGAACTGTGAAGATATTTCAAAGGGCTGGAGTACATGCTTGCATATGGGAATTCTGCTATCAATCAATCCCACCACCAGGCAGTCTCCAAGCACCACAGGAAAACACCCCAGAGTACCAGATCAATGAGACTAGCCCTGAATGCCTCTAGGTGAGACCTGAGAACAAACAAAAAGTATAGAATACATTTCTAGTGTATTACAGTACTTTCAGTAGTGATTCAGTTGATATAATTACAGTTATGTCAGAAATGCAAGAGAACTGGAATTAGAAGTAAAATCTAAGGAGTTGCTAATAACGGATGATCAAAGCAAGTAGTTTCTTGCCATAGAATCTATTCCTGGTGAAAACACTATTGAAATGACAAAGAATTTAGAATTTCCCAGGATTTAAGAGATTTTTTTTTAAGGATTTAAGAGATTTTCCAAACTTGAAAGGTCTACAATGAACAAAATGTAAGTTTAAAAAAAAAGTCACAAGCTATAATAAAGTCTCTGATAAAAGGAAGGACCCATAGAGAGGAAATATATTATTTTAAGAAACTGTCATCATACCTTCAGCAACCATCACTGAGGCCAAGACCCTCAATCAATAAAATGTTGATTAACTGTATGTTCAAATAATTGTTAGCATGTTTTAGCAATAAAATATCTTTAAGTGAATATATATGTACATGTTTAGACAACACTATTTGGCAATATTTGTATATGCACTGGGGAAGTTTATAAATCAAGTAAGGGCTTTATTAAAATACCACTTTGTTCTACTTGTCTGAACAAAATCTGAATTATCTCTGAAGTGTGCCATACTGGGAAGTACAAAAGTTCATATTACAAAATAGCCTATTTAGTAGCATCTCGCTTTGTACATAGATGTACCCACATGCAAGTTCTTGACTACAAGAGGAAATGTCTGTCTGCAGAATTTATTTCTAGAAAGTAGAAATGGTTACTTTTAACTTTTTGTACCATTTAATTTTTCTCAGCGGGAAACATGTAATTTAGGATGACACTGACAGTAGTTCTGCAGGCTTGTTACATATTTTGAAGAACTAAAGAATCAAAAGTCTCCAAATACTGCATAATTCAAATGGCTAACGAGTTTATTTCTACAAATTAATTACAGAGAAGGTCATGTCTTCTTCATGTCTTCTCTGTTTACAAATAGAAAATTTCATTACATCTTTTTCTGAGATGTAGGTATTGATTCTGTGAAAAGGGAAAACTCAGCATTGATAGATAAAGGACCTTGACTAAGGAGTTAGTGGCACAACATGGAGTTGCAACCAGCTTAGGAGGACTCCAGTGTCAGTATTCTGACCATAAACCTGGTCACTGCACAGACAACACCAGAAGGAAGATACCACAAAATGTTGGCTTTGCTCCAGCAAGCCTGATTTTTGTTTTTAGCTTACTAGAACTTTCTAGATTTTTCTGCCATATTAACTTACAAACTAACATATTTTTAAAAGGAATTCTTTAAAAGACTAATGAATGAGTATTCATATACAAATGGATTTTAAATTTTGTTTCAGACAAGACTTGATCAATGCCCCAAATCTAATCAGGGTGTCTAGCATGCTTCCACAGAACTGAAAGGTAATTTAAAGCCAACTGTGACCTAATGAATCTTAACCTGATTTCAGAATAAAGAATCTGTTGATAGAAGAACACTGACCGCATACTGTTTAAAAAGGAAAAACAAAGAAAAGGACTTCATCAATGTTAATCAAGAGGGAAATGTATCAACTCTGTTATCCAAGCTTAACAGAAATGCTCCTGAAGGACCCTTCCAAGTTCCTCTGTAGGCTGAAATTCTACACTCACAAAGCAGGCTTCTGAGCCATCACATGGTCTCCCAGGAAACAGTCTCTTCTCCTGGGCAGACAGGTATTTGGTCAGCTTAATCTCCCTCCTATAACACTGTCTCACTAAACTGAGGCCTGCACTCTGAAGAGCCACAGTGATAAAGTCATAAAGAATTAAGCCCTAGATTAACCCAAGAATCAAAGATTCCTTCATGTCTATGTATTAACTCTCTCATGAATTCATATCAGAAAGAAGCCACCCTGATACAGCCCATTCAGCAACTTAACATTCTTAAATATTCTTGTTAATTGCTGACCTCCCCTAGTACTAGTTAAGCCCATTTCCTCCAGTTTTGTCCCTGGCATAGTTAAGAAAAGCAATTGATAACTGTCTTTAAGAAATGTTTTGCTGAGGGCAGGAGGACTGGCTCATGGTAGGAAGTTTGCCACACAAAGAGGGAGAATGCAGTGAGGGCAGAGAAGGGACCATTATGACAATGAAAGGAGAGGAGAGAGAAGAATGCCATAGGGCAAGCTGGGATGTTGGGGGGGCATATGGGGACATTGGTCAAGGTAAATGTGCACTAGTTAAAAGATAGGTGTTGGATAAATAACTGGAACTTAATCATGAACACAATGTATCTGTATCTCACAGTGATTCAATTAAAAAGTTTATTAAAGAAAATAAATGTCTTTCGCAGATAGCACAGAAAGGAGATAATATAGCTAGGTATGCACCATAGCATCACATGATTTACCAGAATCTCTAAGGGTGGCCCTGAGCATCACTAAGGTGCTTTGGGTAATCCTCAGTACCAGAGGGCTGAGAAGAACTACATCCTCCATTCTTTGCATCAAACTACTGGCTAGTTAATTGGTTAAGACCTGCCAATGGGGCCACTCACGTATCCTAAACACCTCTTGGAAAAACCCCAAGATAAACGTTTTTGTACATTTATTTCCACCTTTTTCTTGATTATAAAACAAATTCTAATACATTCAACAGTTTATAATTATATGAATTAATCTTCTCTAATTCCAAGTTCTAAAATGACAATCTTCAAATATTCTAGTCTTTAGGACCTCTTCATGCACCTAAAAATTACTAAAGTTCCTAGAGAGTTCATGTGTATTTTATACACATTAATACTAAAAATTGAATTAAAATTTTAATATTAATAAATTAAAAATAGGGGCCGAAGAGATAGTATGGAGGTAGAGCGTCTGCAGAAGGATGGTGGTTCGAATCCCGGCATCCCAAATGGTCCCCTAAGCCTGCCAGTTATGATTTCTGAGCATAGAGCTAGGAAGAACCCCTGAGTGCTGCCCAGTGTGCCAAATTAAATATATACTTAACTTTTGACTTGGGCCTTCCTGATTCCTGCCTACTGGTCCAATCTCAGGCTTCAAACAGATCAAGGAACATGATTGAGATTCTGCACTAGGTCGTCAAGTTCAAATTTCCTGGTTGCCCAAAGGTCCACATCTCCAAGAAGAGGGCTTTCCCAATTTTAATGTGGATAAGTTTGAAAACATAGTGGCTGAGAAGCAATTGGTACCAGATGGCTGGGACATTCAAATATATCCTGAATCATGGACATTTGGACAAACTGTGAGCATTTCACTCCTTAGAGCACTGGAGCTGCCCTGAAGTCCCTGCTTCCCACCTAGGACTCACAATCTTATCTGACCCAGAATAAATCATGTGTCTTAACCATTTATTATATACACTTAATACTTTGGGGTTCATTTTTGTGTCTTCCTTTGTGATAAATGAAAATTATGGTAACACAGTAATTAAAAATATGGCAGTACAGTAATTAAAAAAAAAAGGCATCTTCAACTGAATTGAGGTAAGCCCAGGCAAGAAGTGGCCAGGGGAATAAAATGTTGATGACGGGAGCAATTGTGGGATGTGGGTAGTGTCTGGACTGAAAAGCTCCATTTTGAACTGAGGTTGAATGGGCCCAAAATTTTGAGTGCTGTTGGGTGTGGCCCACACACACAAAAAGAAAATTAAGAAAATAAAAATACTAGGATGGCTATATTAATATCACATTTAAAGAGGAAACCTCAGTCTCCCTTTGCAGTTCCAAATGTACCCACTGATGCAATACATTTAATACCCAAATATTAATCGAATACATATGTCATCCCTAAGGGCCTGGCGCATATGCTTTCCAGTCCATGCAATTGTGCCCCACAAAGTAGGATAAGATAATGGGTAATGCCTAAGGCAAATGGCCAAACTAAAAATCTCAGACTAGTCAGACGGCTCTGTAGGATCCTTACATTCTTTGTAAAGGAAGAAAGAGCCTTTTTTTTTTCTTTTTGGGTCACACCCAGTGGCACTCAGGGGTTACTCTGGCTCGGTGCTCAGAAATTGCTCCTGGCTCGGAGGACCATATGGGAAACTAGGGATCAAATCAAGGTCGGTACTGGATCAGCTATGTGCAAGGCAAACGCCCTAACACTGTGCTTTTGCTCTGGCCCCAAGAAAGAGCCTTTTAAAGCCTTTACATATCTGATTATTCCTCTCTTCCAGGAGCTCACACCTTGGGCCAGGGTGAGCTGGAGGGCCTGGGGATGGGCCTGGGAACTCAGTATTGCTAAGACCTTGAGTCCTCTCGGCAGCTGCCTCCTGCCCGACAAAGGCCTAGAAGCAGCCAGGAACCTCTAGCCCTCCAGCCACCTCTTTGGCCAATGGTGGCAGCCTCTTCCAACTCAGACCCGCTAGCCCTAACAGTCGGGCTGTAACGTTACATTCGATCCTGGCCCTGCCCTGGCTAGAGGTGAAGCCCTGCCAAGGCCCATTGAGGCCCACCATGGCCCTCGAAAGCCAGGCGACATGGACGCCTGCCCCTTCTCCTCTTTGAGCTATGAAGCCGAGCAGAACCTGGACTTTGGCTAGCTGGCTGTCTCATCCAGACGAGACCTGACAATGACCAACCTACCAAGGCTAGAAGGACCCACCTGATGAGCCGAACCGGATCTTCACAGATAGAATCATTTCTGAGCCATCAGGCGATTGGCCTTTGTCCTATAAATAAATAAATCCTTGCTGGAAAGAGAAATATGGTTTCTTGACCTAAATGTCCACTATTATTTGGATTTCTTGGCTAGAACATGAAGGTCTATGTACATAATATGATAAAGCTATTCAAATTAACTCCCAACCTTTTAAAAATAAATGTGTGCTACATCTAGATCTAGGTATAAAGAGGTTGCGACTATGATAAAGTAGAAGTGATACATGTTGTAAATGCCTGTTTGCTTACAGATATAACAATGTCTTCTGGAAGTGACTTTGAAAAGGGATTCTTTTTTTTTTTTTTTTTTTTTGTTACACCTGGCGGTGCTCAGGGGTTACTCCTGGCTGTCTGCTCAGAAATAGCTCCTGGCAGGCAAGGGGGACCATATGGGACACCGGGATTAGAACCAACCACCTTTGGTCCTGAATCGGCTGCTTGCAAGGCAAACGCCGCTGTGCTATCTCTCCGGGCCCTGAAAAGGGATTCTTACCACCACTGGAAGTGAGACACAGGAGCGACTCCCGGCCATGGTTATCCACTGGCTAGAGGACATGGAGCAGAAGACCTCGAGAGAATAAGGGTCTGTTATCCTCCCCTAACTTCCTGCCTATCTCACCTGGAAAGGGAGACCCTCCACAGCTGGGAGGGGTCTGTGGTTGATGTTAAGAGTGGCCTCAGCGTAGTGGTAGGCACCCTTTTTTTCAAATGAGCCAAATCTCGCCAAAACCACGATTGAAATTTATTTTGAGAGCCACACAGGGCACGCACTGACAGAGGCTAGGAGCAGAGTTCTGACTCCTGGAGGGGCCCCCGGCACAGAAGAGCCAAATTAAAAGTGTAAAGAGCCACATGTGGCTCGTGAGCCGCAGGTTGCAGACCACTGGCAAGTAGAGAGGAGACACAGGATGGAGGCAGAGGATGCAGAGAGGCTGCTTACTTTAAAGGCCATGTGAGGAATATGCACATGGCAGTTAGGGCCTTGTAATAAAGCTAAACGTCTCCTGAAACTTCATCTGACTGCCTGTGGATCACTTCTTCACTGTCACCCTGATACCTATAGACCTGCCAGGCCATAGGGGCTGCAGGTGCTGGGCCAGGCCAAGAAAGGCCTCACCATCCATATATGCCTTTTCAACAAGTGGTGTTGGCACAACTGGTCAGTCACTTGCAAAAAAAGTGAACTTAGACCTCCATCTAACACCATGCACAGAGGTCATATTTAAATGGATTAAATACCTTGATATCAGGCAAGAAACCATAAGGTATATAGAATAACATGTAGGTAAAACACTCCATGACATTGAGACTAAAGGCATCTTCAAGGAGGAAACATCTCTCCAAACAAGTGGCAGTGGAGATAAACAGATGGGACTATATTAAGCTGAGAAGCTTCTGCACTTCAAAGGAAATAGTGACTAAGATACAAAGGCCACCCACAGAATGGTAGAAGCTATTCCCCCAATACCCATCAAATAAGGGGCTAATATACAATATATACAAGGTACTGACAGAACTTAACAGAAAAAAATCTAACCCCATCAAAAAATGGGGAGAAGAAATGAACAGATAATTTCTCAAAGAAGAACTACAAATGGCCAAAAGACACATGAAGAAATGCTCTATATCACTAAACATAAGGGAGATGCAAATAAAAACAACAATGAGGTATAGCATCTCACGCCACAGAGACTGGCACACATTACAAAGTATAAGGACAATAAGAGCTGGTGGGGATGTGGGGAGAAAGGAACTCTTATTCACTGCAGGTGGGAATACCGTCTAGGCCAGCCTTTATGAAAAGCAATATGGAGATTCCTCAAAAAACTGGACATTGACCTCCCATATTATCCAGCTATACCACTCCTACAGATATACCCTAGGGCAGTGGTCCTCAAACTATGGCCCGCGGGCCACATATTGTATTTGTATCTGTTTTGTTTCTTCATTGCAAAATAAGATATATGCAGTGTGCATAAGAATTCGTTCGTAAGTTTTGTTTTTACTATAGTCAGACCCTCCAATGATCTGAGGGACAGTGAACTGGCCCCCTGTTTAAAAGTTTGAGGACCCCTGCCCTAGGGATATAAAAACACAATACAAAAACACCTTCTGCACACCTCTATTCATTGCAGCACTATTTACAATAGCCAGAATCTGAAAACAAGCCAATGGTCTCTAAGGTTCCATATTTATATAAAGAATATACAGGAACCCTCTATATTCACAGATCACCAATTTAAGGATCCCTACTTTTAGCAGGTTAGCATGATATCATATATATCCAATTTTATTTTAGCTAATTGACTACACTTAACAAACAATTCGTACCAGTTAGTAACTTTTTTCATACCATAAACATTCATATCTATCACTATTAGCTATTATTACATTAATAGATACTACATATTATCAATGACTTATATAGTTGTATACCTTTATACTAAATATTCACATATAAATACTGTGCGACTATTTCAATAAGCTAAGAGTATATGAAATTGTAGGGACAAAATCACCTTCCTTCCAATACTTCCCTACACCCAATTCCTGAGGTGACAAAAAAGACGACATCAAGGATTTTTATCCTACACCTCAAAGTTAGTTACCCAAGATCATAAATGGTGCCATGAATGCAAAGGAAGTTGACAACTGGAACTCACTATACAACTGAAAGTTAGCTAGCTAAGTGGTTTGTTTTTTTTGAAGTCATTCTTTGTAATAATGGAGATAGAAGACCGAAACTTGAAGCTAAAATCAGAAAACTCAGAACAATTCCTATCATCTATTATCTATCTTTTTATCTCTCCATCCTTATCACCATCCAGTATTTTTCAAACTGACACAGAAAACAAATGAAAGTAGTGTCTCCTGTGTTGTTATGCTTATTTCCCTATTCTTTTATCATTATCACTTTTAAATCTTCTATGGTCTTTTGGGTAAAATATCATCTCATTTTATTTTTTTATTTTTTATTTTTTTTGGTTTTTGGGTCACACCTGGCAGCACTCAGGGGTCACTCCTGCCTCCACGCTCAGAAATTGCTCCTGGCAGGCATGGGGGAACCATATGGGATGCCGGGATTTGAACTACCTTCCTTCAGCATCTAAGGCAAACGCCCTACCGCTTCACTATCTCTCCAGCCCCATCATCTCATTTTAATCTGCTTATCTGTACATAATGTTAAGGCAACTTTTTTCTTTAACTGCATTGAACTTCAATTCTAAGAACTGTGAACAATCCAAGAATGCACCAAACAACCCCTTCTTTCAATGTTCTCTAGTCTCCAAGTATATTTTAGGAATCTTCCTCAGCTGACCTTTCAGACATCGCAGAGTTTATCCATCCCTCTGAGAAGTCAGAGGTCCTCCATTATCCAACTCCTCCAGTCTAGGAACACTTACCTCCCAAATTCCTGAATATAGGATGAACCTATAAAGCTATGCCAACCTGCAGCTTTTATGAACAATCAAATAAGTTAACAAAGTGCACATACAAGCTGAAAAGTCAAGCCAGGCAGTAAAGTTCTACATGTCTGAGGATTCCATTTTCAGCAATAAAAAATAAAAAGAAAAGAAAAGGAAGGAAGTGCTCGCTTTGGCAGCACATACACTAAAATTGGAATGATACAGAGAAGATTAGCATGGCCCCTGCGCAAGGATGGCACGCAAATTTGTGAAGCATTCCATATTTAAAAAAAAAAGAAAAGAAAAGGAAGGAAGGAAGGACAGAAGGAAGGAAGGAAGGAAGGAAGGAAGGAAGGAAGGAAGGAAGGAAGGAAGGAAGGAAGGAAGGAAGGAAGGAAGGAAGGAAGGAAGGAAGGAAGGAAGGGAGGGAGGGAATGAGGGAAGGCAAAGGGGAAGGAGGGAGGATGGCTATAAAATTGATAAGGCTCAGGGCTTTCAGTCTCCAAATTTCCTGAACACTTTTGTCCATAAAGAAAGAAGGAAAAACCTTTCTGAGCTCTACTTATCATTTGGAAACATCTTTGCACATGGGAAAAGGAGGTGAACAATCTGATCCTCAGGAGAAGGATGTTAAGCAAAAGAAATATCTGACCCAATGAGTCACAGAGTTGGCTCTCATTTATGAAATCTATAATCTATTCTGTAAGGAGTTCTGCTATAGGATGGTGAAAAACTTAGCTTTTTAAACTACAGTATTAAGTCTCTGAGGAATTTATTAAGCATTCCAGGAGAAGCAGCATTCCAACTCCTGTTTGTTGAGATTGGTATGACTGAGGGCCCTCTTCTCAGATTTCCTCATGGTACACCTTGCCCATCTGGCCTTTAATATCTATATAACACCCAGGCACAGGCCCTGGCAGGGGGTACTGGGGTAAAGGGGAGAGGAACAAGGAGGTGTGCAAAAGGCGGAAATGCATAGATACATGCTCATTTGAGATTCTCTGCATATAAAGAGGTAGCCAAAAATGCCAATAACAAGACATTTACAAACAACATTTACATTTTAGGAGTTAACACACTAGTCAAAAGGAGAAGAGGGTGGTACTGCTTCTAAGAAAAAATATAAATGTGTAGAGTTCTAAAGGCAAGTACAGAAATTGATAAAACTGTACAGTGCTGTGATAAAATCTTTCAGTCCTTTACTTCTTCAAATCTTGGAACTGAAGTATAAGTTTAACGAAAAATAACCTCAAAAGATTCACAGATGGGGCTGGAGAGATAGCACAGAGGTAGGGCATTTGCCTTGCATGCAGCTGACCCAGGACAGATGGTGGTGGTTCGAATCCTGACATCCCATCCCATATGGTCCCCTGTGTGAGCCAGGGATGATGTCTAAGCGCAGAGCCAGGAGTAACCACTTAGTGCCACTGAGTGTGACCCAAAACTAAAAGCCAAAAAAAAAAAAAAAAAAAAAAGAAAAGAAAAAGAAAAATTCACAGATCACAGTCTACCTTACCACCTATGCCAACCATCAGAAAGTTTTTTTTAATTGAGTGGATATTGGGATGGGAACACACAATACATGGCAATTATGATCTAAAATCTTTAACAGAAAGCCTGTATTTTGATAAATTCCAAGTATAGCAAACTTACACCATTCTTAATTTCTGCTTCCAATTCTTTGCACTAAGTGGCCTAAACAACTAGTGTCTTTGGTGAAACTACAATAGTTAAATCCTGAGCTAATCATTTCATGAAGCAGCAAATTTCCTCAATAGGCGTAGTTACAGGTCCAAAAAAGGCATGAGAGACATAATAAAAAAGGGTCCATCGTGGCATTCTATTCTCATTTTTCCATTCTATTCTCATTATACATTATTTCATTTTCATTATAGATTTAGAAATCTATATCTAAAATAGTGATGAAGTCTGCCTAAATTATGCCACATGATGAATAACAAAAGTTTAGCTATCAATGATCACACCTGTCAGCGCTCAGGGGTTCCTCCTGGCCCTATGCTCAGAAATCAATCCTGACAGGTTCGGGGGACCACATGGGATGCCAGGATTCGAATCACCATCTTTCTGCATGCAAGGCAAATGCTCTACCTCCATGCTATCTCTCTGGCCCCAAGTTTCCCAGTTTTTTTTTTGTTTTTTTTTTTTTTTTTTTTTTTTTTTTTTGTTTTTGGGTCACACACGGCACTGCTCAGGGGTTATTCCTGGCTCCATGCTCAGAAATTGCTCCTGGCAGGCACGGGGGACCATATGGGACGCCGGGATTCGAACTGATGACCTCCTGCATGAAAGGCAAACACCTTACTTCCATGCTATCTCTCCGGCCCCAAGTTTCCCAGTTTTAAAGAGCTTCATAGTTTAGATTCTATCCTAAAATCTACTAGAAAGAGTACCTGCAAGCAATCTGGAGTAGTGTGGGGTTAGTGGTCCATCCTCTAGGCAAAATCACAATAAATCTCACTGGTGAGAAAATAATAAAAACAAAGAAACAGTTGGGGGAAATTAATTAATTAATAATAATTAAAATTAAATTAAATAATTAAAAAAGAAACAGTGGGGCCGGATAGAGAATGCAAAGGTTAAGGTGTGTGCCTTGCACACAGTGGACCTTGGTTTAATCCCCAATATCAAGTGGTTCACTGATCACTTTTGGAGTGACTCAGGAATGACCCCTAAGCAACAGGGGTGTCCAGAAATCAAAGCAAACAAACAAAAGTTAAACATTATAAAAAAACACAGGCCATCTCCTCTCATCAATATCAATTAAGACAACTGCACTGGGAGATAAATACCAGGCATTTCATAGGTCTAATTCAAAACTGGACCTTTCCCATAAATCCTTTTAAAGACTAGAACCTTTAAGGCATTGGTTTTATGTATAATGAGGATTGAACTCCACTGGGATATCAGTTAATGCATGTCTCCAGGAAAAAAATACAGTCCAGTTCATTAGGCAAGTGGTAGTTGTTTCTGGTAAAATTTGAGAAATGTTATTGGTCTTAGACATTGAATTTATTTTCTCAGATTAAGATCTTTTTTTCACAGTGCCAAGAATCAAAGGGGCCAGAGCAACAGCACAGTGGTAGGGTGTTTGCCTTGCATGTGGCTGACCCAGGACGAACCTGGGTTCGATCCCTGGTGTCCCATATTGTCCCAAAGAAAGGAGCAATTTCTGAGCATACAGCAAGAAGTAATCCCTCAGCATCATTGGGTGTGGCCCAAAAAAAAAAAAATCAAACCCAGAGCATCACATATGCAATGTTCTACTAAGCAACATCTCCAAGCTTCTCAGATGCAAACCACTGCAGTACAGGAACAAAAGTTACATTCATACTCAGATAGGTGGGCAAAATAATAGATGGTTTGCAAAAATAAGTAAAAACATGGCAAAGAGATTCCAAAAGCTACCAGCTTACTGCTATGAATTTGAGACATATTATCCCAAAAATCTCCAGGGTCATTGCTCTTGAAAGGACTCCTACCCCAACATATGAAATTCTTTTTTCTCTAACAAACTGCCATGTGACTCATTTTGGGCTACTAAATTTTAGAAGGTACTGGACAAGGTAAACTTTTTTGGTAGAAAATTGTGGCTCACTGATGCCCTGCCCTAGAGTATTAACATAGGGGACTAAGGAGCATCGTTGAAACCATGAGTGTGGAAACTATTAGTTTCCAGGTTCAAAAATATAGGGAAAAAATGAATCAGTTTAAGCCTGGGTTCTAGACTGTCTCAGAATGCATTGATGTCTTGAGCTTTTAAATAAGATTATCCTTTTCAAGATCTAGCCCAACTTAGTTTGGCCATGTAAAATGAGAAGTGGTCTAACCTGTGGTCGGCAACCTGCGGCTCGCGAGCCACATGTGGCTCTTTACACTTTTAATTTGGCTCTTCTGTGTGCTGGGCGGCCACTCCAGGAGTCAGGACTCTGCTCCTAGCCTCTGTCAGTGCACGCCCTGTGTGGCTCAAAATAAATTTCAATCGTGGTTTTGGCGAGATTTGGCTCAGTTGAAAAAAAAGGTTGCCAACCACTTGGTAAACCATTGGTTTTCAACCTGCTTACATACTTGCAGATGTCCAGCAATCATGTTAACAAATGTGTCCAACAGTACAAGTGCCTTTACACCCTATTCATCCTTGTATTGTCTTTTATTATTTTAGGTCACACTCAGCTGTACATTCCTGGAAACTTGGGGGACCATATGAGGTGCAGGAGATTAAACCCGGATCAGCCATGTATTTACATCTCTTCACACAGATTTGACCTCAGGTTTTCTGATACAAACGATTTGAAAAATAAATTTGGAATCCCACTTCTTATCTTAAAAGCCTCCCTCTCACCCCAGCTGGGCGACAACTCAGACCTTACTTCCCTAAATTAGCAATTTTCTTAAAAGGGCATGAACACAAAGTATTTTTAAAATTGTCTCATATTTATTGAAGGGAGGAAAGCAACATCTTTAAAAGCACAAGTATTTTAAAAGCACAAGCTGAGATAAAGATAGCCTATCTTAGAAAGGCTATACCTTTACCCAGGGGTGGTGAACAAGTTCGACGCAAAGAGCCAAAATTTTAAACTGTGAGAGTCAGAGAGCCACCCAAGCAAGCAGTGACCTGCCAAAACAGACAAACTCACACAAAGGCATCTAATTTTAACAATAACATTAAACACATATTGCATTTTGCCATTTTGAGTGAGGGTAAAAATCCTGCAGTGATGGTGAGGGTGTGCTGCGTCCTCCACACTAAGAACTCACGGCAAGAAGTGACACAACATGTGACACACGGTCCCCCGCTCCCTGGCCCGTGCTGGCCCGTGCAGTTGTTTCTGAGGGATGGGAGACGGGATGCCGCAGGGGCTGCGCACTCGGAGATCTCTCCTCAGAGGTCCCTCCTCAGAAGCAGCAGAACAAAATCCAAACTTGGCAAAGAGTCACAGTATACATTCATTTTGGCCGGGAGCCGCATGCGGCTCGTGTGTTCGCCACCCCTACCTTTATCCATATCTATCCTAGCTTAGAGAGAGCTCTGGACAAGGCATAATAATAATTCCCAAGAACCTGAAAAAATACTTGCAAAAATGGCACTTTGACTCTCCTGTAAAAAGACTGCCACTATAGAAAGATTTCAAAGAAGGTTTATGAATCAAGAGCTTTGCAACTACCACAGCCAGAAGCTTTCCTGTCTGTTGTTCCAAGTGTACAACATAGTTTGGGATAAAATTATAATTTAAGTCCTATATTTATGCTGTGTCAAAATTCAGACTGTAAACATACTAGGCATAGATTCGTCTAATTAAAATGCAACTCACCAGGATTGCTGGTGGCAATTAAAGTTTTATAATAAATAAAACATAGCCTTGGAATTTAAGAGGCCTAGATAATCTACTCAGAAATCTCTATTCAGAGAAATGGAAATCACAATTTCAATGACAGCTAATGACTGGAACAACAATAGTTATTTGATTTTTAAATGTTATGGTTGCTTTCCTAGATTTACTTTAATTGAATCTTACTTTTGGGGAACATAAAATATTGGAAAAAAGGAGGCATAGTCAAAATATTTTATAAATAACAATTTAAAGAATCCTACGTTTTTGGACAAATTTTTCCATTGATAATGAATTTCCTTAAGTATTTGTAGTACTAGGAGGAAAGAGAGATTACTGGATGAAAGGAAAAACATATTAAGGGCCCGGAGAGATAGCACAGCGGTTTTTGCCTTGCAAGCAGCCGATCCAGGACCTAAGGTGGTTGGTTCGAATCCCGGTGTCCCATATGGTCCCCCGTGCCTGCCAGGAGCTATTTCTGAGCAGATAGCCAGGAGTAACCCCTGAGCACAGCCAGGTGTGGCCCAAAAACCAAAAACAAAACAAAACAAAACAAAAAAAAACACACATATTAAAAGGAGGAGGCCAGCGGCACGTTTTAGAAGGTTTAGAAAGTTAGTTCTTTTGTACTTTTTCTGACTTGGCCTAAACCTGAATTAAGCATATGCCAGAGAAAAATTACTGCCTTAATTCCCATTCTTGCTCAACTTCTGGCGTCCCTTTAACTGTGAGTCTAGGCTCACAAACACCCAGTATAGGACGGCCTAAGGTCTGAAAAAAACTAAGACCTTTGGAGCCTAGACAAAATCCATACCATTCCAGTGGGCAGGAGACAGGGGATGACGCCATAGAGAGGTTTAGCCTTAAGAGTTCTCCAGTCATCAAGGTGTCTATGGATTCAGAAGGAGATCCTTGGGGTCCACCAACTCAGCTCTCCACTCTTGGGGAGCAGAGAAAGCCTTGCCCAGAGATGAAGCCGCAAGGTCACCACCGCCCGACTTTCCGAGCCTGCTGGCTCCAGCAAAGAGTGCTTGTTCTTCGAAGCTGACTTTTAAAGAAAGGGGAGCCCTCCTGGGACGGAGTCAATCGCACAGAGAGATCAAGTACAAAAAGGAGTTGGTGCTGAACCCCCCACCCCCCCCAAAAAAGGCAAAAAGGAAAGGGTGGGTGCGGGAACTTGCAGAGCAAATCGCGCACGTAGAACTTCTCCGGGACCGGACGGGCCGGGCCAGGAATCACCCACGCTCCCATTCCCAAGATCCTAGCCCTCCTTACCATCTCCTTGCGGAGCAAGGCCACCGCGGCATCCAGGTTGGGAGGTTTGGGGGAGAGCCCCGAAGTCCGGCCGCCCCTGCCCCCTGCGCACCAACGGCTTAGCTGGTCGTGGATGCGCGACTTCTGCGCGTACAGCCGTTCCAGATGCCGCCAGCCCCCATATGTGCCGCCGCCCCCGGACGCAGAGTGCAGTAGCCCACTCAGGCTCTTGGGAAGCGGGGGCAGCCCGTCGACCCGCAGCCCCTGGACCGCACCCGCTGCGCCTGGAGCTGCCCCGGCCGCGCTCATGCTGCTGCACTTTGCAGCGCCCTACGCGGACCAACCGCTCGGTCCGGCTCCGCGCCCACGGACCCGCCTCCTGCCCGGAGGTGCAGCCCACGACCCACCCCCGAGTCTCTACGACTCCGCCCCCCACGACTCGGTCCCGCCCCTAAACCGCCCACGGCTCTCCCAGTGCTCTTGGCTACCTCACTTTGTTTTGTTTTGTTTTGTTTTGGGGCCACACCCGGTGCCGCTCAGGGGTTACTCCTGGCTGTGCGCTCAGAAAGCGCTCCTGGCTTGCGGGACCCTATAGGACGCCGGGGGTTCGAACCCAGGTCCGTCCTAGGCTAGCGCGGGCAAGGCAGATGCCTTACCTCTTGCGCCACCGCTCCAGCCCCTTGGCTGCCTCACTTTTCCCACAGCCTTTCTCTACCTCCCGCTTTGCTCCTCGCTCTCTGGCGATCAGAACCCACTTCCACCTGTATCCAGGTAGAAGACACCCATCCCAGTGATACAGTTGGAGGCCAGGACCTAACCATAGGGTTCTGGGATAATTGCTGCGGGAAACTGGGCTCTGGTCCCTGCAGTTCCCTTGGCTACTTCTTTCCCCCACCCCCAGATCCTGGGGGTTGTAACCAGTGCAGTAAATTTTCCTATTTCCTGAGGTGGTGGGGAGGAGTCCCTACTAAGAGAAAAGATTGGCTCCTTCATGGGGGTGGGAGGTGAAGAATATCAAGATTCCACTCCCAACCTAGATGACAAGGGAATCACATTTGGAGACCATCAGGTTCTGAGCTAATTGCTGCGGGGAAACTGAATTCTGGTCCCTGCAACTCCCGTGGCTATTCTTCTTCCCCCAGATCCTAGGTGGGGGCTGTGTGTAACCTAGGTCCTCACACAATGCAGGTAAAGGCTATTCTGCTGAGCTGGAATGAGGGTCTCTCCTCAACACTCCTGACCTGCGGAATCTAGACTGACTGACTGGCTGATTAGGTAAGATACCTTGGGGAGTGATAGAACAGCCAGACTAGATATGTCTCTCTTTACTATCAGGCCTGTTAACCTGCTCAGTCAGTGACTATGTCAGTCTTAACTAGGACCCGAGAAGAATGTCTAGTCTAATTTTGGAATTTCAAATCACCAATAATCTGATTGCCCATGTATAGCACAAGAGTAAAGAGTATTATGGAACTATATTGAAAGCAGAATAAAGAATTACATATCTGGGCCGGAGAGATTGCATGGAGGTAAGGTGTTTGCCTTGCATGGGGAAGGACGGTGGTTTGAATCCAGGCATCCCATATGGTCCCCCAGCGAGCCTACCAGGAGCGATTTCTGAGCATAGAGCCAGGAGTAACCCCTGAGAGCTGCGCGGTGTGACTCAAAAACAAACAAAAAGAATTACATATCTGAAATTGGCCTCACTAAGTAAACATGTCAACCCTGAGGGAGAAAAAAAGAAAGAAAGATTCTCTCTTAAAGAAAGAGGTTAGTGATATGCTGTTATGAGGACTCTGGAAACTGAGTGGTAGAAATGCACTATAGTTTGAGGGTTTCAGCCACGACCCAGAATTTCCTAGTCAATAGTGCAACTCACTTTCCACTAATTGTTTTGTCATATTTCTGGATTTCAAGCACTGATTCATTTGCCTACATAAGCAGAGAATGTTTTGGGGTGAGGTAAATATTACTTATATGAGAGTAAGGGAGAATAGGGAATGAGAAGTATCTTCTCACCCTGGCATGAATTCTTTTGATTTTTGTAGGTACATTGTTGTCTGTCCTACAGTCCTTAGTAGAAAGCTCAGAAGTTAGGGGGTTTGGTTTTACAATAGTGCAACAAAAGAATTTTATAGCATCAGACCACTAATGTCATTTTAAAGTACCTACTGCAGAGCATTAAGGTAGACAGAAAGAAAAAGTGGTTAGCAGGAAGTCCCTGGAGTCAAGATATGAAGAAGAATTTACAAACTAATTTAGGTGATATTTTTAAAAATATAGTTTGGGTAGTTATTATCATGTTGAAGTTTATGGTATCACTATACATATTTCTTTAACTATCACGACCACCACCCCCCAAATTGTCCATCTGACTGTAGCCCCTATGTCACTCTAGATTGGGTCTTCTTTTCTGCAACTCCACTACTTGAGATTTCAATTCTTTTGGGTTTTGTTTTCTCTCAATTAGATAAAAAAAAAATGAGATCATTCAGTGTTTGGTCTTCTTTCTCTGATGTGTTGACAGGATTATTGGGTTTTTTTATTATTGAACTTTGTGAGTGCTTTATAGATCTTGGACATTAGCCATTTACATTATGTAATGTGTGCAAAATACTTTCTCCCACTCAGCAGGGTTCTCTTTATTTTAGCTTGGATTTAATTAAGTAATTATGAGCTACAAAATTGTTCACAATAGAGTTCCAGGAATGCAAATGTTCCATCACAAATCCAACCAGCAAAGTGAACTTCCCTCCACCATGTCTCCAGGATTTCTTCTATTCTCCAGCCTGCTTTCACTACAGGCACATTTTTAAGTTAGATTATTCTAATTTTGGCATTACAGTTTGTTATTTGGCTCTGTGATTTAGATACATAAATAGATTTACCTCCACACAACATTGTGACCTCTTCTTCCCCCCTCAAATTCTTTCTCATTTTAATGAAATTAATTTTTAATTCAATCACCACGAGATACATAGTTAAAAAGTCCTTTTGAGGCCGGAGTGATAGTGCAGTAGTAGGGCATTTTGTCCTTTTATTTATTTATTTATTTATTTATTTATTTATTTATTTATTTTTTGATTCAAACCAGGGTCCATCCTGTGTTAGCTGCATGCAAGGCAAATGCTTTACCATTGTGCTATTGCTCCAGCTCCTAAAAAAGTTGTTCTTAATTAAGGTTCAGTCATACAATGTCCATCACACATTGCCCTTCACCGTTCACATTTCCCACTACCAATGTCCCCATTTCTATCCCACCTATTCCTTGCTTCTTTGTCTGTCTGCCCTTATGGCAGACATTTTTCTTAGCTTTCTCTCTCTCACATTTTTTTCTTTTTAGAATACCAAAATACCAAAAAACAAATACCAATAAAATATTAGTCTTTTACGTTGACCTGGATCACAGGCCTAGAAATGACACAGTTCTTCACAACAGCTACAGGAACCAAATCCCATCTGGGACATCCTTATTACTGCTCAAACACCAACATGGCCCAGCTCTAATAGAATATCCTGACAACGAGGAAATTGGGAACAACTTGACCTAAGAGCAGGTTACCCTACCTCACCAGCTAACGATAAGACAAAATCAGAAGATTTGTCACCCTTTGGTCTGTGCAAAAGCCAAGATTGCGATCTACAGATGACTAGCTGATAGAACCATGACTGGGCAGTATGTGTCCTGGGACCAAGAAAAAAACCCTAGTCTAGGGTTTGATCTATGACCTGCACAACAACCATGATCTCTAATTCCAGAGGTATGACTGAGACAGTAGCAACTGAATGGATCTTCAGGTAACATAATGAAAGACACTATTCCAGGCTCCATCCTAGGATCAGCGCAAGGATCAAGAACACCAACCACAGAAGACTGATTAAAATGACACTAAGAGAACAGAACTTCTAGAACCACAAAGAAAGACTTCACCATAAGTTCCATCCTTGACCTGTGCAGAGACTGAGATCTCTAGGTACAGAGACCTGATTTTACCACCTAGGATGGAGCAGAAGTCTCCCATACACCACAAAAGCACCAATAGGAGAGTAAATGAACTAGAAAGGAGTCTATAGTTAATTCCATGACAATATACTCCAAGGGTGGAGAAACCCTATGTCTCTTAGGCCAAGGGAATTCTTTTTCAAATGATCCCAGTGTTTACTGTGCCTATGCAGGAGGGGAAAAAAAAGAGACAAAAAAGCACAAAATAATTTTTTTAAATCTATCTAGAGTTTGTCGATTTCTTTGATTTGGTGTGGATATTGAACTGGTTGTCTCCATTTTATTTATTTATTATTTCTTTCTTCTTTTCTCCCGTTTTGTGCTCTGTCATGTTTTTTATCGCAAGACCATGGCAAGTATGTGGTGCCTATCTTTATTGGTGCAGTGCTCACTGGATATTTTATTCGATACTTCTTTTTATACTGATGTGGTATTCCACCTTTTTTTTCCCCTTTGTCTCTCAAACCGAGGATGAGAACCTCTAGAAGGACTCCACCCATTTTTGGCATATTTGGTTTTTACCCCATTTTATTACTTTTCTCTTCTTCAAACAAAACCACATAACTTTAACTATCTAGTCCCACCTCCCAGTTAGAGGGGAATATAATGGAGTTACAATGACCAAACAGTTGAAAGATCACTAGGTAGTAAGCTAGACACAGAGGGGACCACCCATTCTAGCAGCCCTGGGGGTGAGGGTGGAGGCTATGGGAGACAGGACGGGAGAGGAGGTGGAGGGAGGACAATTTGGTGGTGGGAATTCCCTGATTCAATGTTAATATGTACCTAAAATATTGCTGTGAATATGTAAGCCACTATTATTAAAATAAAAATTATAGTAAAAAAAAGAAATCATGCTTTGTAATCATGTTAATGAGGGAGTATCATAAATATCACTTTACCTCCTTTCCCCAGTTCTCCGTAATGATCATTTCAAACTATCATTTCCATGGTTGTCCCTCCTCTCCCCTATGCATTCCCCTATAATTTATGGCAAACTTCCTACCATGGCCTAGTCCTCCTCCCCCACTGCTCTATTGCCTTGTGAATTATTACCATACTGTGAAATCACCCCTCCCCCAGTGCCATAAATTAATATCACCTGATGGTCAGATCCACCCACACCTGGGAGGGGTCTGAAATTTGGAATAAAGGTGTTGCCTGGGGATGTTGTATAAATATAAAAGAGTCCTAGTGTTGGGGTGTAAGGTGCCTTTAACCCCTTGGCCAGCGGGTCTGACGGTTGCAGGATAAGAGATTTATATACAGTCAAATGAAGTTTCAGGAGATAGCCAGATTACACAGTCCTAACCACCATGTGCATTTCTCCACATAGCTTCTTAGCTAAGATTTTCATGCAGCCTCTTTCAGCTGCCCTCCCTGATTGCTCCTTTGTCTTCTTTCATTTCCCCCAGGTTTTATTCCAAACCTCAGCCTCTCCAAAGTGTGGGTGGAATAAACATGAAGTTGGAGAAGGGGGACACCCACATGGAGGAGAAGGGGAGAGAGATAAAAAAGGAGCAAGGAATCATGAAGAGGAATAGAGAAGAAACTGCTTGGAAAAAACTTATCTTAGAAGCCATGTGAGGAAATGCACATGGGCTGTGAAATAAAAGCAAAGCTGGCTGACTCCTGAAACTTTAACTGACTTCCTGTGAATTTCTACAGTTGTACTGTGCCTTCAGACTTGCTGGTAGAAGTGGTAAAAGCACCATGCAGAGAAAGGCCTCACCCCAACCTAGGACACTATAATTTATATTTATACAACAGCATACTATATTATTTTATATCCCACAAATGAGTGCTATCATGGAGTCTATCCTACATCTGAATCATTTCACTTAGTACAATACTCTCCATATACATCCAATAACATATGTAAGGAAATTTTATTACTTCACTTTTCTGTAGTGTAATATTCCATTGTGTAGATGTATCATGGTTTCTTTATCTACTCTCTGTTCCTAGGCACTTTGGTTGTTTTGGATTCTGTGAAAAGTACTGCAAAGAACAGAGGAGTGCAGGAGGGTTTTGTACAAAGTATTTTTGATCGCTAGGGTAAATTATCATGAGTGGTATTATGACATATATCAGTTATTTCTAGATGGACTAGATGTTTCAAATAAAGACTTAAATTGTCCACTATATACACAGCAATCTTGAATTAACTGCACACATTTAATACAATCTATCTTGAAAATATGAACATTCAGCATCCTCCCCTCTCCAACTCCAGCCCGTCCCAGTACACAGTGTACATGGCTCAGAGGCGCTTTGTACAAAACAGTGAGGAATAAAATGTAGGCTTAAAATAGTGGTTATAACATAAAAAATGTCCTCTAAATTTGACCAATCCTGCATGGACCCTTGTTGCATTAATTATGAATGATAAAGTCCTAAAGTGCATGGATGGATGGTGAGGCCTTTCTTGGCCTGGTCCGGCACCTGCAGCCCCTATGGACTGGCAGGCTCAGGGGACCATATGGGATGTTGGGATTCTAACCACCGACCTTCTGCATGACAGGCAAACGCTTTACCTCCATGCTATCTCTCTGGCCCCCCATTAGGGCACTCTTAATTACCAACTACAGACCCCTCCAGCTGTGGGAGGGTTTCCCTTTCCAGGTGAGATAGGCAGGAAGTTGAGGGAGGGTAAAAGATCCTTGTTCTCTCCAGGTCTTCTGCTCCATGTCCTCTAGACAGTGGGAAACCGTGGTGGCCGGGAGTGCTCTTGAGTCTCACTCCCAGTGGTGATGTTGAGACCGGCTGGCTAATGATGTCCTCAAGAAAGACTCCAACCCACTCTCTTTCATGCAAACGCAAAGGGTTTATTATCCAGCATGCTGGGGCTCAACACAAACTGAGGCAAAGAGTCCCAGACCAAGATATGAGGGCCCTTTATAAGCTTTGTTAACCATCCGCAAAAGGAGTTAGTTATTAACCGTCAACAGAAGGAGTTATTAACCATCAGAGCATCGATTGGCTTCCATTAACCGTCAAACAGAAACAGAAGGGGGGGGCAAAGGAAGGGATTGGAACAAAGTGTCTCTAGGATTTAAGGGGGGCAAAGGGAGGGAATTTTGGCTTTCTTTTCAGTGGTAACAATCCCCTTTCAAAGTCATTTTCCAGAAGACATTTTTATGTCTGTAAGCAAACAGGCAAAATTTACAACATGTATCGCTTCCACATTATCTCATACGTCGGCAACCTCTTTATACCTAGATCTAGTTGTAGCACACATTTACTTTTAAAAGGTTGGGGGTTAAGTTGAAAGCAGCTTTATCATGTTATGAACACAGACCTTCACGTTGCGGCCAAGAAATCTCCCCAAATAATGGTGTACATTTAGGTAGAGAAACCATTTTTCTCTCTCCAGGGTGCATTTATTTGTAGGACAAAGATCAACCGCCCGATGGCCCAGTAACCTTTCTATCTGCATCAGTTCGGTTCATCTCACCACTGGACTCTTCAGCCTTGGTCTGCCGTTGTCAGGACAAGATGCGATGCGTTCTGCGTTTCAGACAGGATGTGACAGGAAAATCAGCCCAGGTCCCGTTCTTGGCTCAGAGAGAGAGAGGGGGCTGGCGTCCACGATGCCTGGCTTTGGAGGGCCTTGATGGACCTTGGAGGCATTTCACCTCGGACTGGGGCAGGATTGAACGTGACTCCCCAGACCGTTAGGGCCGGCGGGTCTGAGTTGCAAGAGGCTGCCGCCATTGGCCAAAGAGGCGGTGGGACGGCTAGAGGTTCACGGCTACTTCTAGGCCTGGAGACGACCAGAGGGCAGCCGCGGAGAGGACTCAAGGTCTTCACAATACCGAGTCCCCCGACCCATCCCACAACCAAGGAGGAAGCACCTGGAAGACCAGAGAAATAATCAGACATGTAAAGGCTTTAAAAGGCTTTTTCTTCCTTTACAAAGAATGTAAGGATCTAGTCTGAGTTTTTTAGTTTAGCCATTTGCCTTAGGCATTACCCATTATCTTATCCTACTTTGTGGGGCAAAATTCCATGATCTGGGAAGATTATGCACCAGGCCCTTAGGGATGACATATGTATTCAATTAATATTTGGGTATTAAATGCATTGGTTCAATGGGTACATTTGGAATTGCAAGGGGAGACTGAGGCTTCCTCTTAAAATATATTAATATAGTCATCCTAGTATTTTTATTTTCTTTTTGTGTGTGTGGGTCACACCCAACAGCACTCAGGTTTTGAACTCAGTAGTCACTACTTAGTGGGGTTCAGGTGACCATATTGATTGCCAAAGACTGAACCCTGGTTGGCCACATGTGTGCAAGGCAAATAAATAGTCTACATGCTGTGCTATTGCTTTGGTCCTGAAAGATTATTGTCAAGAAATTTTGTGCCATCTTTTTGTAGAATTATGTTTGGTGTGTCTTGCCTTAAATTAACCCTCCAGTAATTCTTTTATGGTTGGTTTTTGAGTCTGTAAAGCTCCTGAACTGTTGTTTATCCATGAAGCTGTGTTCATTTCTTTTAAAATTGAATGGATGAAGTATTTTGGTGAGGCATTTATCTTACTGAGTTTTGTTTTTCACTACATCCCACAACTGCCTGGAGGATTGCTTGCGAGAAATCTACTGTAATTTTTTTTTTTTTTTTTTTTTTGGTTTTTGGGTCACACCCGGCAGCACTCAGGGGTTACTATTGGCTCTACGCTCAGAAATAACTCCTGGCAGGCTCGGGGACCATATAGGATGCCAGGATTCGAACCACTATCCTTCTGCAAGCAAGGCAAACGCCTTACCTCCATGCTATCTCTCCGGCCCCTACTGTAAATCTTAAAGATTCTTCTTTGTATATCAGTTCCTTTTTTTATTTTTCTCCTTTCAGTATTCTATATCTATAATGATCATCATTTTGGGTAGAATGTGCATTGGAATATATGTATTTTGGTTTATTTTGTCTGCTACTCTTCAGTGTTTAAGATGTGAGTACAAGCGCTCTTGAGCTCTGACAACTTCTCATCAGTAATGTCTGTTGTTTTTTCATGGGAGTTTTCTTCCTGGGTCTCTGGGGTCCTAATTATTATTATGTTGTTTTTGTTGAATTTATCTCAAAGTTCTTGTGTCCTCTGTTTATTTAATTTTAGGATTTTTACTAACTTCTATTTATTTTAAGAATGTCTCCCGGGGCCGGGCGGTGGCGCTAAAGGTAAGGTGCCTGCCTTGCCTGCGCTAGCCTTGGACGGACCGCGGTTCGATCCCCCGGTGTCCCATATGGTCCCCCAAGCCAGGAGCAACTTCTGAGCACATAGCCAGGAGTAACCCCTGAGCGTTACCGGGTGTGGCCCAAAAAAAACAAAAACAAAAAAAAAAAAAACAAAAAAAAAAAAAAAAAAAAAAAAGAATGTCTCCCATCATGTGCTGTTATCTGGGCATTTTATGCAGCTCATTTTTGAGCTCACTGATTCTGTCTCCAGGAACTGTTACTTATTTTTTTGGGGGGGGGCACACCCATTTGATGCTCAGGGGTTACTCCTGGCTAAGCACTCAGAAATTGCCCCTGGCTTGGGGGAGGGGGATCATATGGGATGCCGGGGGATCGTAACCGTGGTCCTTCCTTGGCTAGTGTTTGCAAGGCAGACACCTTACCTCTAACGCCACCTCGCCGGCCGCAGGAACTGTTACTTTTATAGTGAGGCCTTTTCAGTTTTTCATTTTGCCTACCTAGTTTTTTGATTCTGTCATTTCTATTTTAAGTTTTCTTATTTCTTCTCTTGTATCCTTTTGAGTCCTGTTGGTTGTCTGTTTCATTGTTTCTTTGCATTCTTTGACACCCTCAACGTTTTTCCTCTAAAGTCATTCTCAGTCTATACTAATGTTTGATACTAGTTGGTAGTCTTCAAACTACCATTTTTATTTGCTAACTTTTGTAGGGTTCTGCATTCTTTTCCACTGTGACAGTGTGGTGGTGTTTTTTGTGTGGTGTAGTATGTCTCATTGACTGGTAGAAATGCACAGACACTGAGAAAAGCAGAGTGGCCACAATCTCCTGGGTGTGAAAATGTGTCCAAATCAGAGGAAGCCACACTCATCTGAAAATGTGTTTTCTGAACCACAAAGAGAACTCCACTGCCAGTTTGTCTAACTGCTTCAGTTTTGGGGGGGGCCCTTTTCTCATTTCTATAATTAGGTCCCAAGATAATTTATGCATCCCCCTATGATACCTTGCATTCCCTTATCCTTTTGATATATTTTCCAAAGTTATGTGAAATCATTGTGTATGTGTCCTACTTAATTCACTTAACATATAGTCCAATTCTATCCAAGTTGCATCAGATCGCATGATTTCATAATTACTTGCTGCTACCCACTATTCCTCTGTGTCTATATACCATATCTTCATTATTCAAACACCTGTTGTTGGACACCTAGGTTGAATTTATATCCTAGCTATCATGCATAGTGCTGCAGTGAAGAAAGGTGCAGATTTGTCTTTTTTGAATTAATATTTTATGTTTTCATAGTAGACATCAAGGAGTGGGATTTCTGGGTCCCATAGTAGTTCTATTCTTTTTATTTTGGGAAGGGCACATCCTACCCCCCATGGTTTAGGCATAACTCTGATTCTGGTTCACAGATCACTCCTGGTGAGGCTCAGGAGACCATATCAGAAGCCAAAGATCGAACCCAGGTCAGCATTATTCCAGGCAAGCACCATACAACCACAGTATTACCACTATGGTTCTGTTCTTTTCTGAGAAATTTTCATATTGTTTTCTAGAGTTGAACCAAACATCTTTCCACAACAGTGGATGACTGTTTCCTTTCCACTACATTCTCACCAACATAGATAGTTTCCATCTATTGTTTTTTTAAATATGTGCTATACCAGTGATATACCTGATTGCTATCTTGCTTAGATTGCCCTGATAAGAGATGATGAACACTTTTTCTTGTGTCTATTGAACATCCTCTGTCTTCTTTATAGAGAAAAGGTTTTATTCATTTCCTTTACCCATTTTTGATAGGAATTTGGGGTTGTTGCTGATTTTTGTGAGTGCTTTCTTGGATATTAAATATGATGTATAGAGTGTAAATAGTTTTTAAAATGCAGTTGACTGTCTTTCAGTTATAGTCTTTATTTATTTTACTCTGCAGGAACTCCTTAATTTGATGTAGTTTATTTTTGTTGATGTTGCCTTTGCTAGTAATATAATATCATTGAAAATATCAAAAAAATTGTGACCAAATCTTGGAGTTTTCTGTGTTTAATTTATTCAGTGTATTTTATGAATAGTGGTCTGATTGCAGAGTTTCTTATCCACTTTGAATTGACTTTTGTGTAAGGTATGAGATATGGGTCCAGTTTCATGATTTTACACGTGATTATATAGTTTTACCAACACTATTTGTTAAAAAGCTTTCTTTACTAAATTCATGTACCTACCTCATTCTCAAGAATTAGTTGACCTTTGGGTACTCATTGGTCAAACAATATAACCTTATTTCAGTACCATGCTGTTTTGACTACTATAACTTTTAGTATAGGGTCAAATTAGGTAATAAGCTACCTCTTGTTTTCTTATTTCTCAGTGTATCTTCTATTTTTTGTGGTGTTTTATGATTCCATGAAAACTTTATTATTAATGATTCTGCATTCTTGTCAATGGGATTTATATGGGAAAAAGATATAATTATTTAGGTACGATGGTCATTTTGATAAATATTGATACTTATTATATATGAACATAAGATATTTTTCCATTTCCTGAGATCTTGTATATCTTTTACAAACAACTTGGCTTTATAGTATCACACCTTTTATTAAGTTGATCTCTAGGTAATTGATGATTTTGAACACTATTTTGAATAACATAGACTCTTTGATCTTGCTCTTCTAGTTCACTATTTAAGTATAAGAATATAACAGATTTTTATGTGTTTATTTTATAGCTAGAGATCAACTGGAGTGGGGCCGGAGATATAGCACAGTGGTGTTTGCCCTGCAAGCAGCCGATGCAGGACATAAAGTGGTTGGTTCGAATCCTGGTGTCCCATATGGTCCCCCGTGCCTGCCAGGAGCTATTTCTGAGCAGATAGCTAGGAGCAACCCCTGACCACAGCCGGGCATGGCCCAAAAACCAAAAAAAAAAAAAAAAAAAAAAAAAGCTGGAGTGGCCATATTAATATCAGATGACACAAACTTTGTTTTGTTTTTTTTTTTTTTGTTTTTGGGCCACACCCAGTAACGCTCAGGGGTTACTCCTGGCTATGTGCTCAGAAGTTGCTCCTGGCTTGGGGGACCATATGGGACACCGGGGGATCGAACCGTGGTCCGTCCAAGGCTAGCGCAGGCAAGGCAGGCACCTTACCTTTAGCGCCACCGCCCGGCCCCAGATGACACAAACTTTAAACTTAGAAAACTTATAAGGGACAAAGATGGACATCTTATACTAATCAAAGGATATGTACAACAGGAATAAATCACACTCATATATATATATATATATATATATATATATATATATATATATATATATATATATATATATATATATATATATATATATATGCAACCAATGAGGGACCACCAAAATATTTAATACAATTGTTGAAAAATCTAAAAAATGTCAATAGCAACACAATAATAGTGGGAGATCTCAACACTGTCCTGTCACACCTTGATAGGTCAACCAGGCTGAAACCCAAGAAGAATATACGATCTCTGAAAAGAGAAAAAGTGGACTAATAGATATATATGGCACTTCATTCCCAGAAAACTGAATACAAATTCTTCTCCAATGCACATGGGTCATTATCTAGGATAGACCACATGCTATCCCATGAAACATACCTCCATAAAATCAAGAGGATAGAAATTTTAGAGACTAACTTCTCAGATAAAAAGACACTAAAATTAGAAGTGAAGTACAAAGGGTCACAAAATTTTATCACCTAGAAATTAAACAGCTCACTACTTAACAACCAGAGGGTCAGAGGTGAAATCAAAGAGGATATCAAAACATTCCTGGAAACAAATGACACAAATTAACATAATTTATAAGATAGAGCAAAAGCAGTGCTAAGAGGAACATTTATTGCTTTGCAAGCACACATTAGAAAGGAGAAGGGCCTATATAAATTGTTTAATGATACAGCTTATAAAATTAGAAAATGATCAACAAAAGGAACCAAATAGGTAGGCAGAATGAAATAACAAAGCTTAGAGAAGAAATCAATGAAGTGGAAATTAATAATACAATCCAAAAGATCAACAAAAGAAAAAGTTGGTTCTTTTAAAAAAAATAAACAAGATTGATAGACCACTAACAAAACTCTCAATGAAACAGAGAGAAACTTAATAAACTGGATTAGAAATGAAAAGGGGAGATCAATACAGATACTGCAGAGATCCAAAGGGTAATCAGAGGCTACTTTGAGAAATTCTATGCCAGGAAACACGAGAACTTGGAAGAAATGGATCGATTCTTGGACACTTATAATCTTCTATGGTTAAAGCAGGATGATTTAGAATATTGAAATAGACCCATCACTACTGAGGTAATTAAAATGGCAATTAAAAGTGTTCCCAAAAACAAAAACCAAGGCCCAGATGGATGCACTAATGAATTCTTTTAAACCTTTCAAGAGGGGCCCGAAGAGATAGCATAGCGGTGTTTGCCTTGCAAGCAGCCAATCCAGGACCTAAGGTGGTTGGTTCGAATCCCTTGCATATGGTCCCCCGTGCCTGCCAGGAGCTATTTTTGACAGACAGCCAGGAGTAACCCCTGAGCATTGCCGGGTGTGGCCCAAAAACAAACAAAAAAAACCTTTTTCAGCCTCTTTCATAAAATAGAAAAATCAGGAATACTCCCAAATTGTTTTTATGAAGCTAACACCACCTTGATACCAAAACCAGACAGAGATGTTGCAATAAAAGAAAACTACAGTCCAATATCCCTTATGAACACAGATGCAAAGATCCTCAAAATTATAGAATCCAATACTTCATCAAGAAGGTCATGGTCATGGTCACACCATGACCAAGAAGGTTTCATTCCAGGAATGCAAAAACAGTTTAACATATGAAAATCAAACAACATAATACACCATATCAACAAAAAGAAAAATAAAAACCATATGATCATATCAATAGATGTATAGAAAGCATTTAATAAGGTCCAATACCATACCTGAAAAAAGAAAACTCTCATCAAGATGGGAATGGAAGGAACTTTTCTCAATATAGTCAAAGCCATCCACCAGAAACCAATGGCAAATATTCTCAATGGATATAAAAAGTCTTTTCTCTAAAATGTGGTACAAGACAAGGCTGCCCTCTTTTACTACTTCTATTCAACATAGTGCTGGAAATTCTTGCCATAGTGATTAGGCAAGAAAATGATATCAGGAGGTCAGAGTGGTGGTGCTAAAGGTAAGGCATCTGCCTTACAAGCACTAGCGTAGGATGGACTGTGGTTGGATCCCCCAGAATCCCATATGGTCCCCCCAAGCCAGGAGTGATTTCTGAGTGCATAGCCAGGAGTAACCCCTGAGCATCAATGGGTGTGGCCCCAAAACCAAAAGAAAGAAAAAAAAGAAAAAGAAAATTATATCAAGGGCATCCAGATAGCAAAGGAAGAAATCAAGCTCTCACATGTAATATATTTAGAAAGCCCTAAAGATTCTACCAAAAAGCTTCTAGAAACAATAGATTCATATAGTAAAAGTGGCAGGCTACAAAATTAACATGCAAAAACCAATGGCCTTCTGGTACACCAATAATAATAGAAAAGAAATGGAAATTTAAGAAAACAATCCCAGGGGCTGGAGAGATAGCATGGAGGTAGGATGTTTGCCTTGCATGCAAAAGGAATGTGGTTCAAATCCTGGCAACCCATATGGTCCCCCGAGTCTTCTGGGAGCAATTTCTGATCGTAGAGCCAGGAGTAACCTCTGAGCGCTGCTGGGTGTGACCCAAAAACAAAACAAAAAAAAATCATATTCACATTAGTGTCACATAAACTGAAATATCTTGGAATCCACTTAACTAAAGAGTTGAAGGACCTATATAAAGAAAACTACAAAACCCTGCTTCAAGAAATAAAAGAGGACACACAAAAATGGGGACACATACCCTGATTATGGATTAACAGGATTAACATAATTAGAATGGCAATACACCCCAAAGTATTGTATAGACTTAATGCAATCTCTCTAAAGATACCTATGACATTCTTCAAAGAATTGGATCAGACACTCCTGAATAGCTAGAGCATTCCTTGGAAAAAGGAATATGGAAGGCATCATTTTCCCCAATTTTAAATTGTATTACAAAGCTATAGTAATTAAAATAGCATGGTACTGGAATAAAGACAGACCCTCAGATCAATGGAATAGACTTGAGTTTTCAGAGAATGTGCTCCAGATATACAATCAAGTTTTGATAAAGAAGAAAGAAATGCAAAATGAAGCAAGAAAAGCCTCTTTAACAAGTGGTGTTGGCACAACTGGTCAGCCACTTGCAAAAAAGTGAATTCAGATCTCCATCTAACACTATGCACAAAGATCATATTTAAATGGATTAAAGACCTTGAGATCAGACCCAAATCCATAAGGTATATAGAAAAGCACATAGTAAAACACTACATGACATTGAGACTAAAGGCATCTTCAAGGAGGAAACAGCACTCTCCAAAGATTTGGAAGAAAAGACAAACAGATGGGACTATTTTAAGCTGAGAATCTTCTGCACCTCAAAGGAAATCGTGCCTAGGATACAAAACCCACCCACAGAATGGGAGAAACTATTCATCAAATACCCATCAGATAAGGGGATAATATCAAAGTATACAAGAAACTTGGGGCCAGTGAGGTGGCGCTAGAGGTGAGGTGTTTGCCTTGCAAGTGCTAACCAAGGAAGGACCGCAGTTCGATTCCCCAGTGTTCCATATGGTCCCCCCAAGCCAGGGGCAATTTCTGAGCAGTTAGCCAGGAGTAACCCCTGAGCATCAAATGGGTGTGGCCTCAAAAACCAAAAAAAAAAAAAAATAAAAAAAGAAGGAACTGACAGGACTAAACAAGAAAAACATCTAACCCCATCCAAAAAATGGGGAGAAAAAACACTTTGTCAAAGAAGAAATACAAATGGTCAAAAGGCATATAAAAAAAAGTTCCACATCACTAATCATTAGGGAGATGCATATCAAACCAACTATGAGGCACTATCTCACGCCACAGATACTGGCAAACATCACAAAGAACAAGAACAATTAGTGCTGGTGGGGGTGTGAAGAGAAAGGAACTCTCATTCACTGCTGGTGGGAATGTCAATTAATCCAGCATTTATAGAAAACAGTATGAAGATTCCTCAAAACACTGAAAATTGGGCTCCCATATGAACCAGCTAAACCACTCCTAGGGATATACCCTAGAACAGGGGTCTCAAACTCAATTTACCTGGGGGCGCAGGAGGCAAAGTCGGGGTGAGGCAGGGCCGCATAAGGGATTTTGCTTACCGAATATTCGCAATTAACAATTGCATTAGTAGGAAAAAAATCGCAAAAAATCGCATTAAACATTTGCATACCCCCAACGGAACTGCTCGGGGCATGCGAATGTTTAATGCAGTTTTTTTTTTTTTTTTTACTAATGCGATTTTTATTGTGATTATTCGGTAAGCGAATAATCGCGAATAATGCGATATTTGAAAGCCGGCCATGGGCCACAAAATGTACGGACAGCGGCCGCATGAGTTTGAGACCTCTGCCCTAGAACCTCGATGGCGAACCTATGGCATGTGTGCCAGCAGTGGCACGCGAAGGCCTTGCAGCTGGCATGCGGGAAGGTCCTCAATTAAAATATGTGGCGCAGCAGGAGGCGAGTGTGCTGGTGTCTGCTTTGCAGCTTACCTGGCAACAGGGCTAAATTGTCCGGGCATTGTGCTGCAGTTTGGGCACTTGGGCTCAAAAAGGTTAGCCATCACTGCCCTAGAAACACAAAAATACAAATCAAAAATCCCTTCCTAATGCCTACATTCATTGCAGTGCTATTTACAATAGCCAGACAGACTCTGGAAGCAACCAAGATGCCCTTCAACAGATGAATGGCTAAAGAAACTGTGGTACATATACTCAATGGAATATTATGCAGCTGTCAGGAAAGATGAAGTCATGGAATTTTCCTACACATGTACATCGACAATATTATACTCAGTGAAATAAGTCAGAGGGAGAGAGGTAGACAGAATAGTCTCCTTCATCTATGCATTTTAAGAAAATAAAATAAATTATTACAATAATACCCAGAGACAATAAAGATGAGGGCTGGAAGGCTCATGATATGAAGATCACCACAAAGAGCTGTGAGTGCAGTTAGAGAAATAACTACACTGACAACTCTGGTGACAGTATTAATGAGAGAAGTAGAATGCCTGTCTCTAATACAAGTAGTGTAGGGGGAAGAAGGGAGACTGGGACATTGGTAATGGGAATGTTGCACTGGTGAAGGGAGTGTTCTTTATATGACTGAAACCAACTACAGTCTGTAATCAAGGTGTTTAAATAAAGATATTATTTTCCTTTTTTTTCTTCTTTTTCTTAAAGATATTATTTTTAAAAAAGATAAAAAACATTTTTAAAAGGTGACCACTACTCAGAACTGATGAATTATGGTATTTTGATGTAATGGCATATTTCAAATATGTTGCCACATACCAAAATATCTAGAAGATAAATAGATTGGTCATTAACTTTCATTCTCCTTGCTTATATTTTTATTATTTTCTCCTACTTAATAAATACTTTTTATTTTTATTTAAATTTTATTTTATTGAAATCGCTGTAATTTACAAAGTCCTTCATATTGTTGTATTTTAGATATACAAATATATATCAGGGCTATACCACCGCCATCAATGTTACCTCCATTAATGTTACCAAAGTACCATCACCATGTGCCTGCCTTCCTGCTAGTATAACAGGTCCATTTTAAGTTTAGATTGTTATAATTTGGGTCTCTTGTTTCTATTGTTGTTAGCTTTGGCTTGCATATTTAGTTCCTCTCCTTTTTTATCTCCACCAATGCACCTGAGACCACTTGGCCCCTGGCCTCCATCCTTACTCCTTCCTTCTTAGTTTTACAGAAAAATGCAGAAATATGAGGTAAAACAAAGTAATTTGTGTCCCAAGGTTCTATGAAAACCTTGGAGTTCTAAAAGATAAAAGGGTGGCAGATTTTTGGCTCAGGCACAGAAAAAGTTAGGGAAAATGGAAAGTAAGACCTCTGGCCTAAAAACAAGATGTCCCTACCCATGAAATATCTTTTTTTTTTATGTAGCCCCATTCATAATATAGACCAGGCAAAGAGCCTAGGCTGAGGTGTATATGGGGTGCATTTACTATACCTCCTTTTTTATACAGTCAGTGTAAAGAACACAGCCTGTTGTAAGCTTTGGGAGGCCTTTTATTTTTCTTTTGATTTTATATATATAAATATATAAATACATATATATATAAATATATATACATATATATGTATATATACATATATATAAATATAAATATATACACACACACACATTCCCATCACCAATATCCCAAGCGTCCCTCCTCCCCACCCCACACTGGCCTGAACTCTAGACAGACTTTCTACTTCCCTCATTCAGTCACATTTTGTTATGATAGTCCTCAATGTAATTATTTCTGTGACTGCACCAAACAATCTCTAAGGTTAGCTTCATGCTGGGAGCTGGACCCTCCAGTCCTCCTCTATTTTGTCTCTGAGAATCATTACACAAATGTTTTACATTTATCTCAAAACCCATGAGTGAGATCATTCTGTGTTTATCTCTCTCCCTCTGACTTATTTCACGCAGCATAATAGATTCCATATACATCCATGTATAGGAAAATTTCATGACTTCATCTCTTTTTTTTTTTTTTTTTTGGTTTTTGGGCCACACCCGGTAACGCTCAGGGGTTAACTTCATCTCTTCTGATGGCTGCATAATATTCCATTTTATATATGTACCATAGTTTCTTTAGCCATTCATCTAGGGGGGCACATAGACTGTTTCCAGAGTCTGGCTATTGTAAACAGCACTGCAATGAATATAGGTGTGAGGAAGGGATTTTTGTATTATATTTTTGTGTTCCTAGGATATATTCGTAGGAGTGGGATAGCTGGATCGTATGGGAGCTAAACTTCCAACTTTTGGAGAAATCTCCATATCACTTTCCACAAAGGTTGGACTAGAAGGCATTCCCACCAGCAGTGAATAAAAGTTCCTTTCTCTCCACATCCCCGCCAGCACTGCTTGTTCTCATTCTTTGTGATGTGTGCCAATCTCTGTGGCGTAAGATGGTACCTCATAGTTGTTTTGATTTGCATCTCCCTGATGATTAGTGGTGTGGAGCATTTTTTCATGTGCCTTTTAGCCATATATATGAAATATCTTGTCATAAGACCATCTATAGGCTCTGGGCATATTATGTTGTCTAACCCCAAAGTCTTTTTTCATGGTCCCAGGAAAAGTTCTCAATCTTAGTTGTTGCAGTCAGGCTTCTGTAATTAAAGCACTTGGTTTTTGCATATTTTTCCCATTTTGAAGTCAGGGTGTCATGGAGTGTCTTCTGGTTTCATCTCACTTTCTGGAGACTGCAAAACGATTCTCTGCAGTCCATATAAGGAAATGTCTTTAAGCAGGAAATTCCCTTTCTAATCTCCCCAATATTTACTGTGCCTATGCAAGGAAAAAAAAAGAGAAGCACAAATTAATTTTTTTAGTTTTGTTATTGTTGTTATTTGTTGTTGTTTTGTGCTTTGTTTTGTTTTTATTTCAGGACTGTGGTTATTGAGTGGTTGTTGTCTATAGTGCTGTGGTGCTTTTCAAGTTTTTTGATTTTTTTATCCTTTATTTTTTTGTATTGTTGTTATGTTTTTCTTCCTTTTTCCCTTTCTTCCCTTAAATTGATAGTTATAGCCTCTAGAAGGACTCTTTCCATTTTTTGCTTGCTTGATTTTGCCCCATTTTATTTTGTTACTTTTTTTTCTTTCCTTCAAACAGAAACACATAACTTGAACCATCTTGCTCCGCTTCACAAATGGGAAAATAATGGAGGGTACCAAGACCAAACAGTCGTATGAACATTAAGTAGAAATAAAGAAATGATCAGACTCAAATCCAAAGCCAATGACAATAGACAATAGATACCTAATTGACAACATGCTAGACACAGAGGGACCACTTATACTAGCAGTCCAGGGGTTAAAAGAGGGGATATGGGATGTATGTTGGGAACAGGGGTGGACAACATTGGTGGTGGGAATGCCCCTGATTCAGTGTCACTATGTATCTAAAATATTACTGTGAAAGATTTGTAATCCACTTTGGTAAAAATAAAAATTAAAAAATAAGAAGCTGTAATAGGTTGTCCCTACAGAACTGGATGTACAGAGAGTGTGGGGCAGAATGAGAGTGATAGGGGACCTTGAGACACTGGTGAAGAGATATTAACGTTCAGGTGGTAGATGTGATGTTGGGGCATTGTGTTTTCAAAACTTCGGCATTAAAAATGTTGTAAATTGGGATGCCTTACTTTTAATTATATACGAAATACTATTCTACTATTTAAAAACTTGGAATTATGCATTTGGAGACAAAATAGATGGAATTTGAAATGATTATGATAAGTTAAATTTTAGCATAGTCATGTAATCAAAATAAAAAAACTGAAAGACGACTACCAAGTGATTTTACTCATATTTAGGATATAAATAACTAAAGTGAGTGAACTGACAAAAACCAAAATTGGACTGGAGAGATAATTCAAGTGTTAAAGCATTTAGACTTTATATTATATATATATGCAAAGAATTGGGGCCAGTGAGGTGGCGCTAGAGGTAAGGTGTCTGCCTTGCAAGCGCTAGCCGAGGAAGGACCTCGGTTTGATCCCCCGGCGTCCCATATAGTCCCCACAAGCCAGGGGCAATTTCTGAGCACTTAGCCAGGAGTAACCCCTGAGCATCAAATGGGTGTGCCCCCCCCAAAAAAACTCAAAAGAATAAATTTGATCTCTGGAACTGCATACCCACCCCAAGCACTGCTGGACATGATCCCTATACAAATTATATTAAAACAATTAAAAATCAAAACTATTATCTTATAAAAAGCAACTAAATTAGGAAAATGGGTTATTACCAGAAGAAAAGGCTGGTGGTAGAGGCAGAACAAAATTTAGAGATATTATTTCTTTTAAATCCATAAAGAAAATAAAAGACTAATAAACTTATTTACAGAGAAAACCAATTTTACATGTCTACCAGTAAGGGTTAGTTAATGAGGTACCTCTCTGTTCTTTATTTCACTGTAGACCTTAGGCAATTCAGTATGTTTTATGATTCTATACTATTTACATCTTTGAATAATGTGATTGGAATTAGGATGGGGGTTTAGTGATCTATATAATTATTTAGATAGACTAAGCCTATAGTACAATGGGTTTTTGTCTTGCATAACACTAACCTGTGCTCAATCCCTAACACCTTATATGTCCCCCAAGCCAAGAATAATAATCCCTGAGCACAAAGCCAGGAGTAATTCCTGAACACCCTACATGTGGTTTAAGAGCAAAAACAATTTAGAAAGGATTATTATTTGTATAATATTGATTCCTCAAATCTATAAGCATAAATATTTTTTTATTCAATGAGGTCTTTGTCTATTTCCAAAGTGACTATTTAGAATGTTATGGGTCTTTCACATTTTTGTTAATCCTATGATCTTGATGTTTTTGGATAATGCTATGAATTGAGTTTTGATAGAAAATTGGGCCCAGAGAGATAGCACAGCGGCGTTTGCCTTGCAAGCAGCCGATCCAGGACCAAAGGTGGTTGGTTCGAATCCCAGTGTCCCATATGGTCCCCCGTGCCTGCCAGGAGCTATTTCTGAGCAGACAGCCAGGAGTAACCCCTGAGCACTGCCGGGTGTGGCCCAAAACCAAAAAGAAAAAAAAAAAAGAAAAAAGAAAATTGGTGAATCTATTCAATTCCAAGGCAATATGAAAATGAGTAATTCATGGAATGAATCTAAATACCCACTAGAAGACAAATGGATAACAAAGAAATTATGCTTTATATACTCAATGAAAACTACTTGTATTAAATACTACAAGGAATAAAAAAGCAAACCTTGCGGGGCTGGAGAGATAGCATAGAGATAGGGCATTTGCCTTGCATGCAGAAGGATGGTGGTTTGAATCCTGACATCCCATATGGTCCCCTGAGCCTGCCAGGAGCGATTTCTGAGTGTAGAGTCAGGAGTAACCCCTGAGCGCTGCTGGGTGTGACTCAAAAACCAACCAAACAAATAAACCAAAACCCAAGAAAACAAAAACAAAAAACCCTTGGACTTTGAGGAAAATATGGTAATTAATATAAGAAAAGGAAGTGAGGGGTGAGGGAATAGGCAGAGAACATCATTTTTTATATTTTCATAATTTTTTGTGTGAACAAAGTGAATTACAAATTTTTTACAGTAACAATTTAGGTACATAGTGACATTGAATCAGAGGGATTCCCACCACCAGTGGTGTCCTCCCTCCACCCTTGTTCCCAGCATGTATCCCATATCCCCCTTCTTTGCCCCCGGGCTACTATAATATACTACACAGTGGTTCCCTCTGTGTATAGCTAGTTGTAGAATGGGTATTGATTGTGTTGTCGTTGACTTTGGATTTGGTGTTTAAGTCTGATCATTTTTTTTTAATTTCTACTCAATGTTCATATGCCTGTTTGGTCTTGGTACCATCCATTCTTTTTTCTCCTCAATTTATGAGGCAGAAAAAAATGGTTCAAGTTATTTGGTTCTGTTTGAAGAAAAAAAATCAGGAGGAGTCTTTCTAGAGGTTATGGATATCAATTTAAAAGAAGAAAGAGATAAAAGAAGAAAAACATAACAAAAACAAAAATACAAAAAAACAGAAACAAACAAAACAAAAACGACAAAAAAGAAAAATCAAACAAAGAAAAAATGAAACCAGCAACTACAAAAAAGCATCATAGCAATAAATACAACAACCAAACAATAACCACAAGCATGAAAGCATGAAATAAAAAGAAAAAAAGAGAGAGAACAAAACAAAAATTGTGCTTTATTTTTTCATAGGCACAGTAAATATTGGGGAGATTATAAAGGAAATTTCCCTGGCCTAAGAGATACAGGTATTCTCCACCCTTGAAGCACACTGTCATGGGAATAACTACAGGCTCCATACATGCTCTTTTTCACACCCCCAGGTCTTTTCATGGTGCCAGGAAATTTTTCTCTCAGTTGTGGATGATAAAATCAGGCCTTTGTAACTAGAGATCTTTTTTTTTTTTTTTTTTTTTTTGGTTTTGGGTCACACTTGGCAGTGCTCAGGGGTACTCCTGGCTCTAAGCTCAGAAATCGCTCCTGGAAGACTCAGGGGACCATGAGAGATACCAGGATTCAAACCACCATCCTTCTGCATGCAAGGCAAATGCCTACCTCCATGCTATCTCTCTGGCCCCTGTAACTAGAGAGCTTTATATTTGCACCAGTCATAGGATGAAGCCAGGGATAGAGTCTTTCTTTACGGTTCTAGAAGTTCTCTTCCATCACTGTTGTTTTAATCAGTCTTCTGTAATTGATGGTCTTGGTTTTTGCACCAATCCTAGGACAAAGCCTAGGATAGAGTCATTTATTATGTTTCCAGAAGAGAACATCATTTTGATAGTGCAGTGAGTCTAGAAGCTTCGTGGTAGGTGCAATGAAATGCTTGCATTTAGATGTAAGGCTACACTCTGCAAATTGATAGTACTATAATGAGTGATAGTATTGTGATGAGTCAATAAAATTTGATTTAGACATATATAAACAGTTTATCTAAATGTGTAATAATTTATTTGTTAAAAAAGAATATTTTGGCTAGCAAACTATAATAACATGGTTTTGAGTTGCCTTTGAACACTTTGAGTAGATGAAATCTCCTTGTAAGGGGAATAAACCTTGTAACATTATTCCATGTATATGACATTTTCCAAACCTTGGGGATTTTCCCTTTTTAAAAATTAATAGGTACTATCAAGCCCATTATAATATGACATTGATTTTTTGTCTAAAAAATTGAGCAGAGAGTATAAAGACATCATGGAGCCATGACTTCTGCTGTGGTCAGTGAGAAAGAAGCAAGGAGCCCAACAAAGTAAGTTAATAAATAACCCATTACATTTAGTGGTTATGGTAGAAGTGAATATTGAGACAGATATTTTTCTAAAAATCCTGAGAAGACAACTTCCAAGAAAGTGAGTAATAAGAGTAACCGTCCAAACTAATTTTTGATAGTAACTGATTAAGAGAAGATAAATTCAAACTCCCAGAAGTGACAAACTATCCACCTAAATGAGAACATTATCTTAATCATTTCAGGTTGATGAACAATCTCATCTTAGCTTTATAAATTCTTTATGAAATTTTCACTTTTCTAAAAGGAAAATAGTAGTATCATGATATACGGTTAAAGAGATACTTTATAAAATAAGAGTAAGGTAAAACTGGACCCAGGAACATGCAAGATTATGAGAACCTCAAAAACATTCTTTCTCATCTTTGTCTCTGATTTTCTGTGTTTTTATTTATTTATTTATTTATTTATTTATTTATTTATTTATTTATGTATGTTCTTGGGTCACAACCCAGCTACACTCAGGTTACTCCTGGCTCTACATTCAGAAATCACTGGCAGGCAAAGGGGCCACATGGGATGCCAGGATTCGAGCCACTGTTCATCCTGGAGTGGCTGCATGCAAGGTAAATGCCCTACCACTGTGCTATTTCTCTGGCCACTGTGTGTTTATTTTAATCTCAGCTTTTTTTGCTTTTCTTAATACAACAGCTCCACAGCAGTATTGCAGACTCATCTAATTTTTTTGGTCTGGATTATAATGACATGAAGAAAATATTCTGATTAACCCATCCCAGTCATGTGCCCACTTTTGGACTTAACAATTGTCCAATGTACCAATTGTACCTATCAAATGGACTAAACTACATGTTTTTATATGCATATCTTAGGAAAGTTTCTATTGCTATAAGAATTATATTAGATAATATAATTATATGTAGAACATTATCATAAAAATGTAAAGTAATTATACTGCTCAATGCTGAAATTTGTAGCCATAGATTACTTGAAGTGTAAATTACTTTCATGATAATTATATTACTATACAAATATTTGAAATATTTTTCTTCCCTCCGTTTTCTTCTATATATTAATTATATACAACTACATAAAATAGAAATACATAGAAAGAGTCCCATAAAATGGAATCAACTTGCTTCATCTTAGATTTGATTTATATCCTTATGCTGAAAAGGATAGAGTAAAAGAAGGGTAGGACTTTCAAGACCAGGTCTCCTAATAGGTAAAGAAGAGTATCAGAAATAGGTCTAAGAGGAAGGCTGTTAGTTAAACAAAATTCTTCCTGATTTAATATTAAAAATATAAAAACAATATAGATGAGCAATAAACAAGATTTTGAATTAGATAATGGCTGTATTTTAAGATTTTTCTATGGCAATCCTTCTGTGAGGGTGGCGCAAGAGCAAATTGTACACCACCCTGAAGAAGATGTTTTGCATTGTTTGTGATCATTATTTTCATTGTCACAAAAAAGCTTTGGTGAGCTGTGCATGTAGGAAGATATGGGCACTGTATTCTAATAAAAGGAAAATTGCTTTAGAACATATGGTTTCTGAACTATACTTTTATAAAATTTTCTGAATATTCTTCTACTATAATAACATACATCAGGAAAATATATAATACTTTTATGTAAATGCTGTTCCAGAGATTTGTTTTGTTGCCACATTTAGTGATCCTCAGAGACTATTTCTGGCTTTTTATTTAGTGGCCACTCCTATCAGGGAGTAAACTCAGACGACCCATAAGTAAAGTATGCATTCAGCTCATTGAGTTATGTCTCTAGTTCCTGTTTCTTATACTTGAAGTTACAGCATTTAATTAGTGACGAAATTTAAATTCCATTCTACTTTATACTTAAAATTCAAATGACAAAGAAGATGGTCTTACTTGTAACTTTCTGTTTTAATTTTTTTTTTTTTTGGGCCACACACGGAGGTGCTCAGGGGTGACTCCTGGCTGTCTGCTCAGAAATAGTTCCTGGCAGGCACGGGGGACCATATGGGACACCGGGATTCAAACTGCTTGCAAGACAAACACCGCTGTGCTATCTCTCCGGGCCCTTTCTGTTTTAATTTAACTAAATAAATTATTGGTGCTTTTTTGAAAGTGAGATATCATTGATGTTTCTGAAACACTAAGCTTAAAAACCATCCTAGATAGTTCAATTTTGACACAACTATAAAATCATGATATCCAAACTTTTAACAACCAAACTTAAAAAGGTGTTTCTTATAGCAGTCTAGTGGTGGATAGTAGTGATATGAGTTGGACTCTAGGAACATTGGTAGATGGAGGTTGACACTGATGGTGGGATTGGTGGTGAAATATATATATATATATATATATATATATATATATATATATATATACACATATATATTTTAAATTTAAAATTTTTTAAAAGATAGGTCAAAGGAAAATATCTTAGACCACAATAGCCAGAGCAAACATAGACTCAAAATCAAAAGTTTGAAGACAATTATCGAAGAAAACAACTCCCTTAAAATAATTGGAGTGGCCATATTAATATCAGAACACAAACTTAGACTTAGATTTAGAAAAGTTATAAGGCACAAAAATGGACATGTCATAATAATCAAGGGATATGTACAACTGGAAGAATTAATACTCCTAAACATATAAGCACCCAATGAGGGACCAGCAAAATATTTAAAACGATTGTTGACAAACATGAAAGAAGACATAAAGATTAATAGTGGGAGACTTACCTGTCACCCATCCCTTGATAGGTCAACCAACAAGAATATACTAGCTATGAAAAGAGAAATATAAGAAAGTTGCCTAGTGTGTATATGTTTATATATATAGCACTTCATTCCCAGAAAACTGGATACACATGTTTCTCCAATGCACATGGGTCATTCTCCAAGACAGACCACATGCTCACATGCTGGCCCATAAAACATACCTCCATAAAATCAAGAGGATAGAAATTGTATAGATAGATCACAATGCACTGAAATTAGAAGTGAACTACAAAGGGACACAGAAGAAAAACGTTAACATCTGGAAACTAAAAAGCTCACTACTGAACAACCAGTGGGTTAGAGATGAAATCAAAGAGGAAATCAAAACATTCCTGGAAACAAATATGAATGAAGACACAAATTATCAGTACTAAGAGGAAAATTCATAGCTTTTCAAGAACACATCAGGAAGGAAAATGGGGCCTACATAAATAAATGGCCCAATTTATTAAATTAGAAAATGATAAAAAAAAATAGATAGGCAGAATGAAATAAAGCTTAAAGCAGAAATCAATGAAGTGAAAATTTATAAAAAGGATCCAAAAGATCAACTAAAGCAAAAGTTTGTTCTTTGAAAAAAAAATAAACAAGATTGATAAACCACTAACAAAACTCACAAAGAAAAAGAGAGAGAAACTTAATAAGATTAGAAATGAAAAGAAAATCACTACAGATATTACAGAAATTCAAAGGGTAATCATAGACTACTTTGAAAAACTCTAAGCCATGAAACATAAGAACCTGGAAGAAACGGATAAATTCTTGGATGGACTCTTATAATCTTCCATCCTGGTTAAACCAGGAGGATTTAGCAAATCTAAATAGACCCATCACTATTGAGGAAATTAAAATGGTAATCAAAAGTCTTTCCAAAAACAAAAGTCCAGGCCCAGATGGATTCCCTAACAAATTCTTTCAAACCTTTCAAGAGAAAATGGGATCCAATGTCATACACCATGAACAAGTAGGTTTCATTTTATGAATGCAAGGACAGTATAACATATGTAAATCAATTAAGATAATACATCATATCAAGAAAAGGAAAATGAAAACCAAATGATCATATCAATAGATGCAATGAGGTGGGAAGCAGTGAGTGGGGCTGAGGTAGGGCTGGAAACTGAAGGGCTGCTGAGAGCTTTAGGGCTCTGAGCCATGAGAGCACTGAGGAAGTACAAGGTTATCTGGAATGTGTGACTGTGTCCTGGATGGAGTTCCAGCCTTTAAAGCCTTACTAAACTCAAGTCACTGGAGAGCTCTCTGAAGGAGCAGGGTGACTGCCTGGATCAGGCATTAACAAAAATCCTCATTTCCTATTGACCTCATTTCCTTCTGACCATGCCTGGTTTCAACTTGGTTCTTAATAGATGCAGTGAAAGCATTCGATAAAATCCAATACTCATTCTTGATAAAAAAAAAAAACTCTCAAAAAGATGGGAATAGAAGGAACTTTTCTCAATATAGTCAAAGCCATATACACAAGCCAATGGGAAATATTCTCAATGGAGATAAACTAAAAGCATTTCCTCTAAAATCTGATACAAGACAATGCTCTTCTCTCTCACCGCTCCTATTTAACATAATGCTGGAAGTCTTTCCCATAGCAATTAAGAAAAAAAAAAGATATCAAGATATCAAGATAGGAAAGGGAGAAGTAAAGCTCTCACTATTTGCAGATGACATGGTACTGTTACCCCTCCCCAGGCCAAATGCTATTCTTACCTGATGGCCAGGCCCACCCACTACTGGGAGGGGTCTGTGGAGATTAATTGGAGGGGCCTGAGGAAGGGGTAAAAGAAGCCTCAGGAGGAAGAGGCAGGAGGGAGAGAAGAGAGACAGGAATAGATGCAGGGCAGCTGAAGGAGGCTGCTTAAAAGGTTAGCTTAGAAGCCATGTAAGATATGCACATATCAATTAGGGCTTTATTAATGAAACCTCATGTTTCCTGAAATATGACTGCTGTGAATCATTTCTTTGCCATTACCCTGAACCCTCAGACCTGCTTGCCTAAAGGGGCATCAGGTGCTGGGTAGGCCGTGAAAGGCCTCACCGTCCACTCCATTCACTATCAAGGACTTGCATAATTTAATTAATACTTCAGATACTATATTTAGAAAACCCTAAAAACTCTACCAAAAAGCTTCTAGAGAAGCTGGAGTGATAGTGCAGTGGTAGGGCGTTTGCCTTGCAGGCTGATCCAGGATGAAGCTGGTTCGATCCCCTGGCATCCCATATGGTCCCCCAAGCCAGGAATGATTTCTGAGCACATAGCCAGGAGCAACCACTGAGTGTCACCAGCTGTGGCCCCAACAACAGACAAAAAACAAAAAAGCTTCTTACATATATATAGTAAATTGACAGGCTACAAAATTAACATGCTAAAATCAATGGCCTTTTTATACACTAATAATGATAGAGAAGAAATGGACATGAAATAAACAATTCTGGGGCCGGAGAGATAGCATGGATGTAGGGTGTTTGCTTTCCATGCAGAAGACGGTGGTTTGAATCCCGGCATCCTGGCACCTGGAGCCTGCCAGGAGCGATTTCTGAGCATTGAGCCAGGAGTAACCCCTGAGCGCCACCAAGTGTGACCCAAAAACTGAAAAAAGAAAGAAAGAAAGAAAGAAAGAAAGAAAGAAAGAAAGAAAGAAAGAAAGAAAGAAAGAGAGAGAGAGAGATAGAGAGAGAGAGAAAGAAAGAAAGAAAGAAAGAAAGAAAGAAAGAAAGAAAGAAAGAAAGAAAGAAAGAAAGAAAGAAAGAAAGAAAGAAAGAAAGAAAGAAAGAAAGAAAGAGGGGCCGGCGAGGTGGCGCTAGAGGTAAGGTGTCTGCCTTGCAAGCGCTAGCCAAGGAAAGGACCACGGTTTGATCCCCCGGTGTCCCATATGGTCCCCCCAAGCCTGGGGCAATTTCTGAGCATGTAGCCAGGAGTAACCCCTGAGCATCTAACAGGTGTGGCCCGAAAAACCAAAAAAAAAAAAAAGAAAGAAAGAAAGAAAGAAAAAGAAAGGAAAGAAGGAAGGAAGGAAGGAAAAAAGGAAGGAGGAAGAAAGGAAGGAAGGAAGGAAAGGAAGAAAGGAAAGGAAAAAGGAAAGGAAAGGAAGGGAAAGGAAAGAGGAAAGGAAAGGAAAAAGGAAAGAAAAGGAGGGAAGGGAGGGAGGGAAGGAAGGGAAGGAAAGGAAGGAAGGGAGGAAGGAAAGGAAGGAAGGAAGGAAGGAAGGAAGGAAGGAAGGAAGGAAGGAAAGGAAGGAAGGAAAGGAAGGAAGGAAGGAAGGAAGGGAAGGAAGTAAGGAAGGGAGGGAGGGAAGGAAGGAAGGAAGGAAGGAAGAAAGAAGGAAAGAAAGAAAGAAAGAAAAAGAAAGAAGAAAGAAAGAAAGAAAGAAGAAAGAAAAGAAAGAAAGAAAGAAAAACAATGCCATTGACATTAGTGCCACAAAAACTCAAATACCTTGGAGTCAACTTAACTAAAGATGTGAAGGACCTATACAAAGAAAATTACAAAACACTGCTTCAAGAAATAAAAAAGGAGACCAGAACAATTGCACAGCATTAGACCATTTGTCTTGTACAAATGACCTGGGACAGATCGGGTTCAACCCCTGGCATCCCATATGTTCCTGAGCCTGCCAGGAGTGATTTCTGAGTGCAGAGCCAGGAGTAATCCCTGAGCGCTGCCAGGTGTGGCCCAGAAACCAGTAAATAGAAAAGAAAAAGAAAGAAAGAAAGAAAGAAAGAGAAAGAAAGAAAGAAAGAGAAAGAAAGAAAGAAAGAAAGAAAGAAAGAAAGAAAGAAAGAAAGAAAGAAAGAAAGAAAGAAAGAAAGAAAGAAAGGAAAGGAAAGGAAAGGAAAGGAAAGGAAAGAAGGAAGGAAGGAAGGAAGGAAGGAAGAAAGAAAGAAAGAAAGAAAGAAAGAAAGAAAGAAAGAAAGAAAGAAAGAAAGAAAGAAAGAAAGAAAGAAAGAAAGAAAGAAAGAAAGGAAGGAAGGAAGGAAGGAAAGGAAAGGAAAGGAAAGAAGGAAGGAAGGAAGGAAGAAAGAAAGAAAGAAAGAAAGAAAGAAAGAAAGAAAGAAAGAAAGAAAGAAAGAAAGAAAGAAAGAAAGAAAGAGAAAGAAAGAAAGAAAGAAAGGAAGGAAGGAGGACACAAGGAAATGAAGACACATGCTCTATTATTGGACTGGGATGATTAACATTTTTAAAATGGCAATACTTCCCCTCAAGCATTGTATAGATTTAATCTAATTCTTTTAAGGATACCCATGACATTCTTCAAAGAAGTGCATCTAACACTTCCGAAATTGGAACAATAAACACCCACGACTAGCTAGAGCAACTCTTAGGAAAAGAAATATGGGAGGCATAACTTTCTCCAACTTTAAATTGTATTATAAAAGTCATTAAAACAGCATGGTGAGGCCCGGAGAGATAGCACAGCGGTGTTTGCCTTGCAAGCAGCCAATCCAGAGCCTAAGGTGGTTGGTTCCAATCCCGTTGTCCCATGTAGTCCCCCGTGCCTGCCAGGAGCTATTTCTGAGCAGACAGCCAGGAGTAAACCCTGAGCACTGTTGGGTGTGACCCAAAAACCAAAAACCAAAACAAAACAAAAAAACAAAACAAAAAAAACAAACCAGAATGGTAACAATATGTCCAATAAGGACAGAGCCTAAGATCAATGAAATAGACTTGAGTATTCAGAGAATGTTTCCCAGACATCAAATCAATTAGATTTTGAAAAAGAGGCAATAAATGCCAAATGGAGCAAGGAAAGAGTCTTCAACAAATGGTGTTGGCACAACTGGTCAGCCACATGCATAAAAGCAAACTCAGACTTCCATCAAACACCATGCACAAACGTCAAATCAAAATGAATTAAAGACCTTAATATCGGACCCAAAACAACAAGATATTAGAACAAAATGTAGGTAAAACTCAGTGATGACATTGAGACTAAAGGATCTTCAAGCAGGAAACAAACAAATGGAAGCAGAAATAAATATATGGGACTATAATAAGGTGAAAAAATTCTGTACCTAAAAGGAAATAGTAACTAGGATATAAAGGCCACCAACAGAATGGGGGGAAATTTTCACTCAATATCTATCAGATAATGGGCTAATGTCTAAGATAGACAAGGTACTGATAGAATTTAAGAAGAAGAAAAAAATCTAACCCCATAAAAGAATGGGGAGAAGAAATGAACAGACATTTCCTCAAAGAAAAAATTCAAATGACCAAAAGGCACATGAAAAAGTCTTCCACATCACTAATCATCAGAGAGATCAAATCAAAACTACAATGAGGTACCATCTCACACCACAGAGACTGGCACATATCACAAAGAACAAGAATAATCAGTGCTGGCGGGGATGTGGAGAGAAAAGAACTCTTTTTTTTTTTTGGTTTTTGGTTTTTGGGCCACACCCGGCGGTGCTCAGGGGTTACTCCTGGCTATCTGCTCAGAAATAGCTCCTGGCAGGCACGGGGGACCATATGGGACATCGGGATTCGAACCAACCACCTTTGGTCCTGGATCGGCTGCTTGCAAGGCAAACACCGCTGTGCTATCTCTCCGGGCCCGAGAAAGGAACTCTTATTCACTGCTGGTGGGAATGCCATCTAGTCCAGCCTGTATGGAAAAAAATATGGAGATTCCTCAAAAAAAAAAAAAAAAAAAACAAAAACAAAACTGGAAATTGAGCTCCTATATAATCCAGTTATACCACTCCTAGGGACACAGAAACTCAATACAGATACAAGTTTCAACCACTTGGTCATTAAGCGAATTGGCTGTTATGTGAAGAACTACATGTACTGTATACAGTAGTACAGTATATGCATAGTACTTGACAATACAGTATTCTGAATAAGTAAAATAATGAGAAAGATCAAACTGAAAACTTCCACTTGTTTTAATTTGCATAGGTTGTGTAATTTACACACAGTACTGGAATGTATTACATAACATAAAGTTAGTAAAGTAGATACATTAAAGTAATAAAAACCATAGTACTGTACTGTAGAGTGTATAAGATGGAAAAAAAGCTATTTAACATAAAATAAAATAACGATGAAGAGATGGTCATAAGTGTGAGCAGTCGCTAAACAGGTAGGTCATTAAGTGAGGAGTATCTGTACAAAGATCCCTTCCTCACACACATATTCATTGCAGCACTATTTACAATAATCAAAATAATCAAGATATCCAACAACAGATGATGGCTAAAGAAACTGTGGTACATATACACAATGGAATATTATGCAGCCATTAGGAGAGATAAAGTCATGAAATTTTCCTATACATGGATGTATATAGAATCTGTTATGCTGAGTGAAATAAATCAGAGGGAGAGATAGATACAGAATAGTTTCACTCATCTATGGGAATTAAGAAAAATAAAAGACATTAGGGGCTGAAGAGATAGCATGGAGGTAAGGCATTTGCCTTGCATGCAGAAGGACGGTGATTCGAATCCTGGCATCCCATATGGTCCCCCAAGCCTGCCAGGAGTGATTTCTGAGCATAGAGCCAGGAGAAACCCATGAGCGCTGCCGGGTGTGACCTCCCCCCAAAATAAGAAAAATAAAAGACATTGTAATAATATCCAGAGATAATAGAGATGAGGGCTGGAAGGACTGGCCCACAATATGAAGCTTACCACAAAGAGTAGTTAGTGCAATTAGAGAAATATCTACACTAACAACTATCATGACAATTGTAGAAAGTGAAATGGAAAGCCTGTCTCAAATATAGTCAGGGAGTGGGGGAGGACAGAGTTATGGGGCATTGACGGTGGAAATGTTGCACTGGTGAGGGGTGTTCTTTTTATGACTGAAACCCAACTATAAAATGTTTGTAAACATGGTGTTACGTATTTTCTGGCGTATAAGACAACCTTTGAAACAAAAAACAGTCAACCGAAAATCATCTTATATGCCGAGTATATATGGAAAAACGTTTCGATATGCAGCTAAATGAAAATCTTCTGGATATTGCCACAAAACGAATTTTCCAACTCGATCCTGCACCAGTCACTGCAAGGCTGCTCAGACTGCCTCTCTAACTCAGCCAAGCAGGCTTTTTATGCATGCAAATTAGACAATGTTCTGGACCCGAATCAACACTGTAAAAAGCCTGCTTAGATTGGCCAGAGTCAGAGAGGATCAGTGGTACATACAGTTGCAGCACAGGAACGTTCTGTGTAGCCAAAGCTGCTGTATCAGGACACATGCATAGTAACTGAATGGACTGTATTAGAGCACCTCCAGCAAGCTAAAAGGTATTGTAAAAGAACTGGTATTACCTCGGAAGTGGGGGGTAGTCTTATACAGCGAATATAGGCATAAACCTATGTTTTAATTGTAAAATTAGGGGTCGTCTTATATGCCCGGTCATCTTATATGCCAGAAAATATGGTATTATTTTTTGAACCACACGTGGCTGTGCTCAGGAATTACTCCTGGCTCTGCTCTCAGAAATCACTCCTGACAGCCTCAGGTATCATATGGAAACTTGGGATCAAACCTGAGTTCATCCAGGGTTGGCTGCATGCAAGGAAAATGCCCTACCTCTCTTCTATCTCTCAGGTCCCAAAATAAAGATATTATTTTTAATATATTATTTTTTAAATGTCATAAGACAAAATGTTTAAATAAATTAAAAAAATTTTTTTAAATTAATAAAATAAGAATTCTGAGCATGCTCCCATTTGAAGTTCCTCATATTCCAGCTGAGTATGTAATTTCTCTTCTTTATGGGACTGGTTTTTTTTGTCTGCTATATTTTCTGAATTAAAGAATTTTATTTTACTAAAATAAAAAAAATCTGCAAAGGATAGGAAAATATGTGCCAATTATATTCTACACCATGATTTCAACAATATTAAAATGTATATCATAAAATTGAGGAAATGCTATAATGCATTCTTACCAAGTTTATTAGTGAAAATTAAATATTATGTATGAAAATATGATTTCTCGGTGTTCTAAGCACTGCATGTGTCTCACCATGACCCCATATTCATATATTGAAATCCTAACCCTTTAGGAGGTAGTTAGGTAATGAAGGTAAAATCTCTTAGAAGAGGATTGTTTCGTAAAAACAAAGACATGAGTTGTGGGCTGAAGCAATAGATAGCACAGAAGGTAGGGCATTTGCATTGCATATGGCCAAGCCAGATTTGATTCATGGCGTCCCATATGGTTTCCAAGTTCTTCAAGAAGAATTTCCGAAATTGAACAGGACCTAAGGAAATGGAAAAACATCCCATGCTCATGGGTAGGTAGAATCAACATAGTCAAAATGACTATCTTACCTAAATTTCTATATAGATGCAATTCAATCCCTATCCAAATTTAAACATCATTTTTTAAGAATTAAGAGCAATCAATTATAAAATTCATCTGGAACCACAGAAGACCCAGGTTAGCCAAATACATACTGAAAAACCAGAAGCTAGGTAGCATCTCTTTACCTAACCTGAAGCTTTACTATAAAACCATAGTGATCAAAACAGCATGGTACTGGAACAAAGACAGAGTCTCAGATCAGTGGGTTAGAATAAAATATCCAGAGATAAACCCCCAAATATACAGCTAACTAATATTTGACAAAAGAGCCAAGAACCTGAAATAGAACAAAGACAGTCTCTTCAACAAATGGTGTTGGAACAACGGGATAACCACCTGTAAGAAATTAAAAATTGATCCATACTTCACACCAGAAACAAAAGTCAACTCAAAATGGATTAACAACCTTGAAATCAGACCCAAATTCATAGTTTATTAAGGAAAAAAAATAGAACACTAGAAAACCTATATATCAAAAAAGCCTTTGAGGATAGAATGCCGATGGCAAGAACTTTAACATCAAATCTAAATAAATGGGACTACATCAAAGTAAAAAGTTTCTGCGTAGTCAAAAAACCCTACTTAATACTAGAAGGCAATTAATGGAATGGGAAAAAATTTTTGCACTCAACATGTCAGATAAAGAACTGATATCTAGCATATACAAAGCACTCAGAAAGGGGAGCTCCAAAAAATCTAATAAAGCCATAGAAAAATGGAGCGAAGAAATGAATAGACAGACACTTCTCTGAGGAAGAATGAAAGATGGCCAACAGACACACGAAAACATGCTCACCTTCACTTATAATTAGGGAAATCCAAATCAAGACAACAATAAGTTCCCACCTTACACCAGTGAGGATGGCGCACATCAAAAATAACGGAAACAATCTCTGTTGGCAGGGATGTGGTAAGAAAGGAACTCTCATCCACCACTGGTGGAAATGCCGCCTGGTCCAACCCCTATGGAAAACAGTGTGGCAAGTGCTCAGTAAACTCAGAATTGAGCTCCCATATGACCCAACAATTGCTCTTCTGGGTATCTATCCCAAAGTCAGAAGGACATTCATCCCAAAGTATGTGTGCACAATATTATTTATAGCAGCACTCAGCACAATAGCCAAGATTTGGAACCAGCCTCGATTTCCAACAACAAATGAGTGGATCATGAAGATGTGGTTTTTATACACAATGGAATACTACATAATAGTTAGAAATAATACAATCATAGACTTTGTAGGAACGTGGATGGATCTACAAGATATTATGTTAAATAAAGTAAGCCAGAAGATGAAGTATAAACACAGTATGATAGCACTTTTCCGAGGTACTTAGAATATACACCATATATACATTTAATATTCCAGGAACAAATACAACAGTCTAATAGGGTAGAAACTCCAAGCGAGTGAACAAGTATGTAATCAGCCTTTTACTGCAAAGGCCTATAATAATATCTTAGGGATCTTATACAGGGTTACAGGTGAAGAATATGACTGAAAGCCAGAGACTCCAGCAGAAGCTTTTCGTAACAATGTGTTTTATGGTCTTAATATTATTAGATTTAAAATAACCTCTCAGCTTCTCCACATGGATTTTTGGATACAAAGGGTGGATACCCTAATTTAACATTTAGGTGCTCAGTCACACAAGATGACATATTCAGTTTGCATTATGAATATGTCTAAAGAAAACACACCAATATACCCTTTTTCTCTGGTTGATAGCCTCTATTAGACCTAAAGCACTGAAACAATCAACTGCAAACCACAGACTTATATTACAGAACCTACTACTCATCTAACACGTTTGGACAAATTAACATTTCCTTTCTCCTTTCTTCTCTCTTCTCACTACATGTACATCCATGTATAGAAAAATTTCATCGTAGTGGATGATCTTCTTAATGAGGTATTGAATCCTATTTGCCAGGATTTTGTTGAGGATCTTTGCATCTGCATTCATCAGCGATATTGGTCTGTAATTTTCTTTTTTCGTAGCATCTCTGTCTGGTTTAGGTATCAAGGTGATGTTGGCTTCATAAAAGCTATTTGGGAGTGTTTCCACTTGTTCAATTTCATGAAAGAGTCTTGCCAGGATTGGTAGTAGTTCCTCTTGGAAAGTTTGATAGAATTCATTATTGAATCCATCTGGGCCTGAGCTTTTGTTTTTGGGCAGACTTTTGATTACCATTTTTATTTCATCAATGGTGATGGGGGTGTTTAGATATGCTACATCCTCTTCTTTCAACCGTGGAAGATTATAAGAGTCCAAGAATTTATCCATTTCTTCCAGGTTCTCATTTTTAGTGGCATAGAGTTTTTCAAAGTAGTTTCTGATTACCCTTTGAATCTCTGTCATATCAGTAGTGATCTCTCCTTTTTCATTCCTAATACGAGTTATCAAGTTTCTCTCTCTTTCTTTGTTAGGTTTGCCAGTGGTCTATCAATCTTGTTTATTTTTTCGAAGAACCAACTTCTGCTTTCGTTGATCTTTCGGATTGTTTTTTGGGTTTCCACTTCGTTGATTTCTGCTTCCTTACACCTATATTCATTGCAGCACTATTTACCATAGCAAGACTCTGGAAACAACCAAGATGCCCTTCAACAGACGAATGACTAAAGAAACTGTGGTACATATACACAATGGAATATTATGCAGCTGTCAGGAGGGATGAAGTCATGAAATTTTCCTATACATGGATGTACACAGAATCTATTATGCTGAGTGAAATAAGTCAGAGAGAGAGAGAAAAACGCAGAATGGTCTCACTCATCTATGGGTTTTAAGAAAAATGAAAGACATTCTTGCAATAATAAATTTCAGACACAAAAGAGAAAAGAGCTGGAAGTTCCAGCTCACCTCAGGAAGCTTACCACAAAGAGTGATGAGTTTAGTTAGAGAAATAACTACATTTTGAACTGTCCTAATATTGAGAATGTATGAGGGAAATGTAGAGCCTGTTTAGGGTACAGGCGGGGGTTGGGTGGGGAGGAGGGAGATTTGGGACTTGGGTGATGGGAATGTTGCACTGGTGATGGGTGGTGTTCCTTTTATGACTGAAACCCAAACACAATCATGTATGTAATCAAGGTGTTTAAATAAAAAAAAAAGAAAAATTTCATGACTTCATCTCTCCTGATGGCTGCATAATATTCCATGTGTATATGCACCACATTTTCTTTAGCCATTCATCTATTGAGAGATATCTTGGTTGTTTCCAGAGTCTGGCTATTGTAAATAGAGCTGCAATGAATATAGGTGTGCAGAAGGCATATTTGTATTGTATTTTTGTATTCCTAGTGTATATCCCTAGGAGTGGATCATATGGGATCATATGGGAGCTGGATCATATGGGAGCTCAATTTCCAGATTTTTGAGGAATCTCCATATTGTTTTCCATAAAGGCTGGACTAGATGGCATTCCCACCAGCAGTGAATGAGAGTTTCTTTCTCTCCACATCCCTGCCAACACTGATTGTTCTTGGACTTTGTGATGTGTGCCAGTCTCTCTGATATGAGATGGTACCTCATTGTTGTTTTGATTAGCATCTACTTGATGAGTAGTGATGTGAAGCACTTTTTCAGGTGTCTTTTTAGCCATTTTGTATTTCTAGATACAAAAGCCAGAATGAGCTTTTTATATAAATTTTTGCACTTTGATTTACAGGACTGTTACTGATATGTTTTATACATACCACTCTACCACCATAAAGCAAAAGTAAATGTAAAGTTTAATTAATTCCATTTAAACATTTTTTTAATTATTTGTTTTTATTATTTTAATTATGACAACAAAGATGCAAAGAAAGAGGACAGGGTAAAGTTACAGTGGAAGCCCAATCACCCATAAACAGGATTCTCAGTAGTCCCTTCGATGATATCCCAGCCTTGAACTTTCAGCCAAAGAGCATTAAGAAAAACAAAACTGAACCCATGTACAATACAATTACTTTGTCCCTCAAATCCCCAGTTGTAGTACATATTGTTTCTTAGCAGCACACCATATAATCTAAAGATATTAGACTTATGTAACTCTTTAAACATTGAGGGCAAAGTACATTTATCTAGTTCCATGCACATGCTTACTAGTTTAAGTTAACCTCAAAAGTTTTAATGGGTTGTTTTTCTTAAGGATTGGAGTCAAGGGAACATAGTAAAAAACGATATTAAAGTGGCATTTGTTTGCATAGGCCCACCAAAACATAAGGGACATGGAAAGACAAATTATGGTCTAAATACATGGAGACCCTACCCCTGAAGTTTTCTGGCACAGGACTGAATCTAGGCTCCAGGCAAACTAGTTTGTCCAATTCAAGTCATCGTCTGTAGTGGCAATACACCTCCATTCCTCACATAGTCTCTGTTGTTGGTATCATGCTTCTGTATGAAAGATCCTGGAGTCTGCATATCCCATATTGCAGTCAGGATGGTGCAGAGCATCCTCTCATTTCACCTCACACTTAAGGGGCAATAGAGAGAACCATGTCCTGTAGAGCAGGTCATTGTTGTTGTCATGTCTTCTCACAATTCCATTTTAAAATTTTACAATAGAAAAGAATCATACAAATATATTAACTTTCTATAAAATGTTTTATATCACAGTTGGGACAGAAATAAGACTTTTTAAGGTAATGCTAGCAATTATTACTGATTGTGTTTACTTGTGGTGAAGTATTTACAATACTGTAAACCACAGTGCAAAAATTTATTTAAAATATTTCTTTCAGGGGCTGGAGAGATAGCATGGAGGTAGGGTGTTTGTCTTGCATAATGAAGGATGATGCTTAGAATCCCAGCATTCCATTTGGTCCCCAGAGTCTGCCAGGAGTGATTGATTTCTGATTGTAGAGCCAAGACTAACTCCTTAGTGCTGCTGGGTGTGACCCAACCCTCTCCCCCAAATAAAAGCTTCTTTCAGGGGTTGGAGAGATAGCATGGAGGTAGGGTGTTTGCCTTGCATACAGAAGGATAGTGGTTCGAATCCCAGCATCCCATATGGTCCCTCGTGCCTGCCAGCATGGATTTCTGAGCACAGAGCCAAGAGTATCCCCTAGTGCTGCCGAGTGTGACCCAAAAACAAAAACAAAAGAAACCCTTTTTCATTAGAAGAAGACTGGTAGGGAGGAGACAACTTGGGGGGTTGTATTAGAATTACAATATCCCAAATCAGAAAAGCCTAAGTCACGGTACAGTTCAGGACTAAACTGATTTAAATATTAGGTTGGCATAGTGGTAAATGGGGCTATGGAGGAAAGTGTATGACTTTCTCAGTAATAGATATGCTCCTCCCATGGGAAAAAAAAGACATGCTCTGTCTTTGGGACAGTTGCAGAAAAAGTTAAGAGTATGTAGATATAGAGAAAATACATTTGTAGGTCTGGTAAGGCGTTTTCCTTGCCTGCAGGACGGTGGTTCGAATCCTGGCATCCCATATGGTCCCCTGAGCCTGCCAGGAGTGATTTCTGAACGTAGAGCCAGGAGTAACCCCTGAGCACTGCCGGGTGTAACCCAAAAACAAACAAACAAAAATACATTTGCCTTTCTGTACTCACCAGGCCATTTTTCTTATCTAAAAATTACAAAACAAAGAGAGTCTTAGGCACATGACTGCTAGTCAGGGATGATCTTGTTCACAATCAAACATAGTAGGACCATAGAATTGTAAGTAGACTATTGCGTTCCTTGAAGTCATTTGGAGTCTGAATTCAGCCAGGAAAGGTGATGACAGCATTGGAATCACTAAAAAATAACTTCATTTTATTACATTATTTGAACATCGCTTACAAAATTACTCATAATACAGTTGTTTCTGGCATTCAATGTTCCAACATCAATCCCAAAGATTTCCTTTGCTATTGTCCCCAGTTTTCCATCCACCCCTGAAGACTGGATCCTTGTTAGGTGCAAATTTATTTACTTTATATTGCTTGTTACAACTAAATGGCAATAAAATTATTTTTTTTAATTTCAATAAAATAAAATTTGTGAAAATAGTTATATCTTGCAGTGGGATCATTAAGTCACTGCCTGAAGGTTTATGTTGCTAGTTGAATATTAATAATTTAGTTTGTTGAGCTTAGGTGGCTCTGTGCATCTTTCACATCTAATTTAATGTGTTCTTACTCGGATATCAGTATTGAAAAATTAGGAGATGTTCAATGGTGCAACCAGATCCAAGAATTCCAGGATATATCGAGCTGGGAAGATGAACTGAGTTGACGGTAGGTGTGTGTATTGGGTGTTGCTATGTGGACTTTCGGAAATATAAAAAGGAGTAGTGGCTTTGAAACATCCTGCCCCCACACAAAAAAGACACAGAAAAATAAAACCTTTTTGTTTTGTAAAAACAAAACAAAACAAACAAACAAAAAAAAAACAGTCATCAATCAACAGAATCAGTCAGCAGGGAAAAGTCATTTTCACCAAATGTCAGTGAGCCTTGAGAAGAATGTGGCCACTCTGCTCACTCAGCAAATGCACATTTCTTCTAGGCAAAGAGCCCTACCAAAACACAAAATATATAACGACACTGCAAAAATCACAGTAGGAAAGCAATGCAAAACCCCACATTAGTGAATGAAGATGAGAGATCTGAAGATGCAGTTATAACCAGCCACTTGTAGTCTCTCTGATGAAGACTTAAGAAAGAAACTGTTGAGGATGTTCAAGTAACTAATAAAAGCCCATGGGACTGATAGCCAATAAGATTCGAGAGGATCTGAGAGTAGAAATGAGAAATGAGAAACTTCAAACAAAATAACAGAACTGAATAACTTGGTAAGTAAAATGAAAAAAACTCACAAAAGGCCTCATCATTAGAATAACAACTGATGAGGATAGAATCAATGAGCTCTAAGATAAGCTTAATTTCCAGACAACAGAAGAAGATGGAAAGTTGTCTTAAAAATGAATGAAATATGGGAAAATCATCAAAATAAACAAACAGATGACAAAACAAATTAGGAATAAATTCAACAGAAACAATGGAAAAATCATTAGGGTTCCAGAAAGCCAGGAAGAAAATCCCCATAAAGAAGCAACAATCATAGATGTCATTGCTGAGAAGTTCTTAGAGCTAAAGCATGCTTATATCTACATCATGGACACCTGAAGAGTACCAGCTACAAAAAGACTCCCCCCACAAAAAAGGACCCTAAGATAATCCTAGTCACAATTATATAAACCATAAAGATATAATACTGAGAGGAACAAGATAAATGCAGAAAATATATACAAAGGAGAATCCTTAAGATTGACAGTAGATTTATCACAAGGGACCCTTCATGCCTACTGCTCAACCTGAAAATAAACTACTGGGACCTGAGTGATAACGCAGTGATAGGGCTTGCACGTGGCTGACCAGGGCTTGCACGTGGCTGACCCAGGATGGATCTGGGTTCAATGACGGGCGTTCCATATGGTCCCCAAGCCAGGAACGATTTCTGAGAATGTAGCCAGGAGTAACCCCTGAGCGTCATTAGATGTGACCCCAAACCCAAACAACAACAACAAAACAAACTACTAAGTAAACTATTGAGTGATTATGTAGTGGTGAACTAAAAACACATAGCATTTGAAATCCGGTTTCAAATATGCACTCTGGGACCAAAGAGCTAGTACAAGCAGGCAGGGCACTTGTCTTGCACCAGGCTCTATCTAGTTTAGTCCTTAGTCCTTCGTATGTTCTTCCAAAGTCCCCCCAAGAATTATCCTTGAGCAAAGAGCCAAGAGTAGGTCCTGGGCAATCCAGATGTTGCCTTAAACACTTCCTCCTACAAATATATAAATTTTGGGTAAATATATATGTAGTTATATATACATATGTATCTATATATCTATATCTATATATATAGAAATAGATATATATATATAACACCACATCTCTACCTACATTGCTTTACTCTAGCTCATAAATATTATTGTCCTGGTTATTTGATGGATGAGACTAGAAAAACAAAGTAATTACTGAGGGCAGTACTACTGATGAGTGTTAACAGCTGAGACCACCATTAGGAAGGCTCGTCCCACTCCTCCCCCTGCCCTCCATGCCCTCCCTTGCACTTTTCCTACCTGTCACCTCCTTGATGGCCCTCTCTCCTCTCAGTCCCAGTCCCAGTCTCCACTGCCAGCTCCAATCTCCACTGCCTAGTGACTGACTGCATTGACTGACTGCCATGGAGGCTGGAGCCTTGCGCTGCAGCGCATGGTCGAGTCTTTGTTTGGAACACTGCTGCTAAACGAGAGCAAGGGAAGGGGAAGCCTTCTAGATCCGTATGGTTTTACAAACAAACCATTTCCTCATTTGTATCTGTTTCAGGCTAGCGTGAAACTTCCGTAGGCAGAAGCGGAGCCCTTCTGTTTTCCCCACCCACCGTGTCCCGGGCTTCGCCCCACCATGCTTCCCTCGAAGCCGAGACTCGAGTGGGAGGCTGTTCTCGCAGCTCCTGGCTAGCGTTGCAGAATGTGGAGCTTTTCCCATTCAGAAAATTAGCGTCGCTGCTCGCTGACTCCCGCCCGCTCCACGGGGCCCAAAGGCATAGTACGGGTAGAGGGCTGGGATCCAGGAAGGAGCTCGGTTCCGAAGACCCAAAGCGCTTGTGTTAGGAAGGAGAAACCTAGACGCTTCTCCAGGGAGTCATCACACCGCCCTACACACACACACACACACACACACACACACACACACACACACACACACACACACACACACACACACACACACACACACCCTGACAATGAGCGCGAAGGGCCCTCCTGTTCAAAATAAAGAGACAAAATGGCCTGGGCTCCGATCTATAAATAAAACCTCAACCTTTTGACCCAGACTGCCCGACATTTTGTGACTTGCATTTTGGTTGTTCTATCAAAGAATTTGGAAGAAGCTGTCAAATGCACTTATGCATTTGTAAGTAAGCGGTGTGTTAGATCGCCGGGTTTTGTCTTTTTACAGTGTGGAGGGAGGGAATGAGGGCACTGCAGAGAAACGCTGGCAAGGAGGGCGGGGCAGGGATTGTACTCATTCAAGATGCCATCGCCTTCCAAACAATCGATTGTTATTAACAAGGATCCACTGCAAACTCCAAAAATTGCCCCTTGACTCCATAATAGCAGCAAGCGGCGAGCCCTTATTCGCTGAGCGGACGCCTCCTCCTTCCCCGCCCGCCCCACTACTCCCTGCGCTGGAAATTACAACTCCAGCTGGGCGGCAGCCGCGCCGGCGGCGGCGGCGGCGGGAGGGAGGCACAGGGGGGATTCCCGAGCCAGGTCGGCTCTTGCCCTCCGCCTGCCGGCGGCAGCATCAGGGCCGCCAAGGTCAGAGCAGAAGCTGCCCAAAGGAAATGGGTCAACCCTGACCTCCGGAAGAAAGCCCCAGGGTGCCGTCAGACAGCAGCTGGGGCGAAGGCGAGCGACGACATCAGGCAAGTGCAGCCGGGCCCAAGAAGTCGCGTGCAGCTGGACCAGGCAGGAGGTTGGGCTTCACCTTCCAGCAGGGCCCCCTGCTTCGCTCCCTTGGAGATTGGCATCACCTTCTGCCCTCGGGCGCTGTCCACCTCATCGCGGTGCTGATCGCAGCCCCACTGCCAAGCGGCCTTCAAATCCGCCTCTCACCTCCCATCAGGGGTGGGGCTGGGCCTATAAATGACAGTCGCTCTGTCTAGCGGTGGGACTGAAACCAGAGAACTGAACAACGGTCTGGCTGCAGGTTCGGCCTTGAAGAGAAGGCGCTGCAGCCGGCGGCCACGCTAGTGCTGATTCATCACCTAAAGCGCCTTGCAGGCCATCGGGAGGACAGCTGTCCAGCTTGGGACCGTGGCCGCCAGCTGAAGCTGCTGATGCAGGAGGCTTGCGGGTGGAAGGTGAGAACTCCGTCTTTTTTTTTTTTTTTCTTGCACCATTTCTGAGGGCTGTTGCTTCAGGGGCGTGCCCCCTTGGGTTGCGAAGAGTCCTGCCCATGGAATGACTTCACCTTCCATCCCTCTTCTGGTGCTGATCCACCTTGTTCTTCGCTCGTCTCCGGAGCTGGTGTCATCCCGACCTTCGGCCTGAGCAGCCCGGACTGCCGGCTTCGAGATGGAAGAGGAACTCAAGTGCCCTGTGTGTGGCTCGCTGTTTCGCGAGCCCATCATCTTGCCCTGTTCCCACAACGTCTGCCTGCCTTGCGCTCACACCATCGCCGTGCAGACCCCGGACAGCGAGCAGCACCTGCCCCAGCCGCTCCTGCATTCCCGGGTCTCGGGGTTGCAAACGGGGGTTGCCTCCACCCCACCTCTAGACCACGACGCGGCTTCTGGCCCGGCCTGCAGCGGCGGGATCACCAGCTCCGCTGGCGGCTTGGGCGGTACCGCCGGCGGTGGTGGGGACCACGCCGACAAGCTGAGTCTCTACAGCGAGACAGACAGCGGTTATGGCTCCTACACGCCGAGTCTCAAGTCCCCTAACGGAGTCCGCGTGTTGCCGATGGTGCCCGCGCCACCAGGCTCCTCGGCCGCCGCGGCTCGGGGTGCCGCCTGCTCCTCTCTGTTGGCGTCCTCCTCCAGCTCCATCACGTGCCCGCAGTGTCACCGCAGCGCCTCGCTGGACCACCGCGGCCTGCGAGGTTTCCAGCGCAACCGGCTGCTGGAGGCCATAGTTCAACGGTACCAGCAGAGCCGCGGGGTGGTCCCGGGGTCGTCGGCGGCTGTAGCCGTGGCCATCTGCCAGCTGTGCGACCGCACCCCGCCCGAACCGGCGGCCACGCTCTGCGAGCAGTGCGATGTGCTTTACTGTGCCTCTTGCCAGCTAAAATGCCATCCATCCCGGGGGCCCTTCGCTAAGCACCGCCTGGTGTCTCCCCCGCCGCCGCCTGCTCCCACCGAGGCCGTCGCTCCATCCCACGGTGCTGCCCAGGGCGCCACCAGCGGAAGCGGCGACTGCAAAAGTCCTGGGGGCACCGGGGCCAGCGCTGCAACCGGGGCCAGTTCAGCCCGCAAGTTCCCTACGTGCCCTGAACACGAAATGGAAAACTACAGCATGTACTGTGTGAGCTGCAGAACCCCAGTGTGCTACGTGTGTCTGGAGGAAGGTCGGCACGGAAAGCATGAGGTGAAGCCGCTGGGGGCCATGTGGAAACAGCACAAGGTGAGCGCTCACTGGACAGGTCTGCACCAGTAAGGGTGCAAAGAGAATGCGAGGAGGAGGGTCTCACCCTCTACCCTGAGAGTTGCTAGAAATTCCAGTAGAATTTCTTCCATAACTTCTACTTCTTTTTTTTCTACCTTCTTCCCTCTATCACTTGGCAAATAAAGAAACATCCGTTACTCTTGGGTATTGGAGTAAGAAAAACATGGAAAGATGACATACTAGTCTCCATCGGCATAAGATTTTAGGACAGCGCTCTTTCACTCTCAGAGTTAATGGTCCTACAGGATTTATGTTAGCCTCACTCCCTCCCTCTAAAATACATTTTCTTTCCTGCACTTTGTCAGTTATTCCAGCACTCAGTGAGGGAATACAGTTTTCCCCAGAACAAAACACCCATCAGCTTTCAGAGTAGAAATTTTCACACATTTTCAACTAGTACTCAAAACTTTCCAGCTCCAATGCTTTTCAGCCTACAGGGAAATATGAATCCTCAAGAGCCTAATTTGAATTTAGATATATGCCCTTTTAAGAAGGAGCATCATTTCCCCAGTAAGCCTTCTCTTACTGGAACTTACCACTTGTATATGATATCGTATCACATTTTGTTTCATAGTAACGGGAAATGTTTTCTATTTCACCTTTTGTAGAGAGATTGTGATCATTTTTCAAGCCAAGAAGTACAGGTTCACATTATTATTTTACAAATTGTTAAATTTTCAGAGCCTAATTTTCACAGTCTAGGACGCTAGAGCTAATTCTAGGTGTTGTCCCCCTAAGTATTTAGAGTTAGTGAAGAGGAATTCCACCAAATTGAGTAAAATTGAGATTTGCAATTTTAAAATAGATGAAACCTATTACAAGAGAAAGTGAGCTACACAATAAATTATGGTTTAAAGAAGCAAGATTATGCAAGAAAATCATTGTTCATTCTTGAATTGGTGTCAACAGCATATTTACAGAATTTCTCGCCTCAACCAACAAGTTATGAGGAAATATGAAAAGCACTTTTGATTGTAGTTCAGTAGAGTGGGACAGTTATCTGTGAGAAACATGACTATACAGAATCCAGTGTCTCAATTTTACATATAAAATCACTACTTGAGAGAACAAAGACATTTCCTTTACTCTAAAAGCCAACTCCAAAGATAGTTTTGTAAAAACCTATCTCCAAGAATGAAGAGAAATTCTGTATCTCTTTCAACTAGTGCTGTTTTCCCACAAAAGGGGAAAATACTGAGCGATTATTAAAGGTGATCTCAACTAGGGACTAGAGAGCAAAAGAAAAGATCAGTGAGGATGCCCTTATAGAAGACTTGTTCTGTGGGCAAACTGTGAGCTGGAGTGAAAGATAAAGAAAAACATTCTCAAACATTCTGGGTTTGGCTGTTTAAACTCCCTAGTAAAACTTAAAATCTCTGAGTATTTTTTATGTTTAATTAATTTTAAAAAATCTCAGAAACTATGACAAAGATTTAGGACAGTACCCGAAATAGAATTGGGGCATCAAAATTTTCTGCAGTCCTGTGTTTAGAGAAGCTTTCATCTATACTTAAAATACTACTTAAATTACTTAAAATGTACTTAAAATATTAAGTTATCATTGGTATAACTAGAGTTTGTTATTTATTAATGATTCTTAGGTAAAAAGACATGTCAATGACACTAAAATATACTTTTAAGTGGGATATTATATATATATATATATTGGGGCCACACCCGGCGGTGCTCAGGGGTTACTCCTGGCTATATGCTCAGAAATAGCTCCTGGCAAGCACGGGGGACCATGTGGGATGCCGGAATTCAAACCAACCACCTTAGGACCTGGGTTGGCTGCTTGCAAGCCAAACGCTGCTGTGCTATCTCTCTGGCCCCAAAATGGGATATAATATTACCTTTTAGAAACAGTGTAGCAACTTTAGACTGTAGATCTGTAAACTTTATATTTTAGTCACTTTTAAATCATTCTTTTAGGCGAGAACTTCTTTACAAACAACATCTAATGTGAAGAAATTGTATGCTGTGAAAGATAGAACAGGAATGGGAGCTTTTCACAATTTCAGAACTTTCTCATAAATTTTGAACAATCTGAAATTTAATGTTTCTAAAGTTGGAGAAAATATGGGTAGGGTGACCATATTTCATTCCTATTGTAGTAAGCCACATACTACAAATGTCTAATCCCTGTTGGTTGCAAATAGTTAGCTGTGCTAGTCAATGGACAGAAGTTGATTCCTGAATATAGAATACTGGATAAGCCCTTGATTTACTCAATAGTCTTTGGAGAACTATGTAAAATATATACATATTAAAACAAAATCTCATTGATATTCCAGAATAACTGTTCTAAATAAAATAGCACAGGGGCAAAGATGGTAGTGATACTCGAAATCTCAGGAAAGATGGAAATTTAAATTACTTCCAGACCTTGAGACCTTGATAAAAGTCACCTGGCTTCTTATCATTCTAGTCTCCCCTATTTGAAGAAGAAAGAAAAGGTCTTTAAAGTCTCAGAGAGGGGGCCAGAGAAGTGGCGCTAGAGGTAAGGTGTCTGCCTTGCAAGCACTAGCCAAGAAAGGTGTAGGGGGTGTAGGGGAAAAAAAGGTGAAAGAAGTGCCTAGAAAAAATTAAGGTTGGGGGGAGAGATATGTCTGAAGTCTACAACTCCTGGGCTGGTACTAGCTGCTGATTCTAAGCCAATTATTACTGAACAGAAATCTGTTAGGATCTCACAACATATGGTATGGAAACATGCACAATCTGAGTGAAAGGCTGAATCTTTTACCATTTCTGAAGTTTGGAAGATAAAGTGTATAGGCTGGCTATGTTCCTTCTACCCCATACTGGCTAAGAACCAACACCAAATCAGCTTTGATTCTCTAGGGATGTAAGCCAACTCCTTTAACTAGAAGCTACTTTTGCTTCTCAAACCATCCTTTCCAGCATCACTGTCTTCAAAGCAATTTGGGCTCTTCTAATTCCAAAAAGTCAGTAAAAACAATTACAAAGAGCCCTTATGTCACAATTTTTTAAATATATTCTTTTCTCATCACACTACATATCTAGAAAACAAAAAGTGTGTTTAATCAAAAAAGACCATAACGTAAATTTAAATAGAATTTATCTTCATTTTGAAGACTATAGAGATAAGGGGCTTCAGACTTGAGAAAGATCTTAATTAAAGTTTATGAAAAGGTAGTTTTCCTGTTGCTATTGTTAAATGCATTTTGTATTGCGTGCTGTAATGCTCACTCTCTGGCTAAGATACTATTATATGTTTAGACTATAGAGGGAAGTCCTTAACCTTGGTAGACATTTATGATAAAGAGATCATCCCCATTCTATTAATTCCATGTCAACAATGCAATATTCTTAGAGAGGGAGTAATCACTTAATATTTGAGAAAAAATGAAAAGAATCTAAAACTATGTCTCACACCCTGTTTTTGTAAATAAAGTTAGTATTGGAACACAGCCAAGATCATTTATGAGCATGTATTTACTTTTGGCAAAGATGCTTTAAAATATCTAAATAATTGGGCCAGAAACAGAGACTAAGGCACTTGCATTGCTTGCAACTGATCTGGGCTCAATTCCTGGAACCACATATGGTCTCATGAGCACTACCAGGAGTGATCCATGAGTGAAGAGTAATGAATACACCCTGAATACTTCCATGTGTGTTCCCCAAAAAAGGATTTGAGTAGTTGTAACAAGGGTCTATGGCCTATAAAGCGTAAAATATTTATTACCTTTTCTTTATGGAGAAAAAAATGTTCTGACTCTACTCTAGGATCTTGCAATTCATAGTGTGGTCTGTAGAGTAGCAGCATCCAAGAACTCAATGGAAATGCAGAATCTTAAAACCTGTCCCTCAAAATTAAATTTGAATGATGTCAGATTTAAATTATAGCAGCATCTTCATTTAATTGTATTTACTAAAGTATCTGATAAATTAACATGAAAAAAAAATGTTTTTGTACTTAGTTGGGGGTGGTGCTCCAGAGAGCCTTGTAAATAACTTGAGAAGTGATGTGTGGCTCAGGCCTGAAGATAATTCTTTTTTTTTTTTTTTTGTATGTTTGTTTTGGGGACACACCCAGCGGTGCTCAGGGGTTATTCCTGGCTCTGCTCTCAGAAATCACTCCTAGCAGCCTAGGTGACCATATGGGATGCTGGGGAACAAACCCAGGTCTATCCAGGGTTAACAGTGTGCAAGGCAAACACCTTACTGCTGTGCTATCATTCCGGCCCCTTGAAGATAATTCAAAATAAGTCATTTTAGGATGGTTTGAAAGGTTTGAACCAGTCTTAATTATTCAAGGCACATATAGAATCTTTACTTTCAAGAACTATTGGGAGGAGATGGAGTGAGTAGTAGTACAGCAAGTAGAACATTTGCCTTGCACTTGGACTACTCAGGTTTTCTTCCCAGACTCTCATATGGTCCCTGGGCACCACTAAGAGTGATTCCTGAATGCAGAGCCAGAAGTAGCCCCTGGGCATCAACAGGTATGACCCAGAATACAAATAAAAAAGATAAAAAAGAAATACTAAAAAATAAGATTGTGATTTACAGGCCACTTTTGCCAGAAAAATGCTAGATTCTCTGAGTGGGTAGAGTTTGTACAAAATTGTCTGCTTCCTCCTAAGCAAGGGTCTCAGAGGATAATTCCAGAAGAGATTAAGACAAATAATATTTATTGCTTTCCCAGGAATGAGCAGAAATGTATTTACTGTTTATTTCTTAATTTCCTTTTGGTTTGCATCTTAGTTTTTCAATAAAAAAGAAAAGACGGTGTTTTATCCACTTTAGGCAGTTTTGAAGGGGCTACTTGAAAAGAGTAAAGATTATCCCTATCAAAATTGTAAGATTGGAGGGAACAGGAGATGACCCAGACAGACCTTGGGAGAGGGAGCTTATTAATTCACCCTTCCAAGCTTGGAATTTCCTCTTGTAAAGCAAAAGCTTTGCTGAAAAGGGGGCTAGTTATTTTCATTCCTTAGAGTAGGCTGTTTCCTAACATAACCATAAACTTCAGCCTCCTCATTTTTGCAGATGAGAAACTGTAGATGAAAAGGATTTGACAGTTACACAGCAAATTGTGAAATGATTCTGTAAAAGGATCTTATAAATGTTCTTATTGCACATTTTGCTTTACTACAAAGTTTGGACAGAATATTATTCTGCATATTAACAAAAACATATATAGTCACTAAATATAATTATGAATGAAAATAAGGTTGGCTGGTACCTATTCTAACAAGTGGGGATCAGGGTCAGAGAGGTAGTAGAGCAGGTATAGGCATTTTTTTTTTTTTGCATGTGGCTGACCCTGCTTTAATCCTAGGACAGTATATTTTCCCTCAGGCATCATCTAGAGTGCTTCCTGAGCACAGAGTCATAAATACTGAGCACTACTGAGAATGGGTTAAACACTTTCTCCCCCAAATGTGAAGATGAGATGGCAGGGCACAACCTCTCTTTCAGCAGAAAAGAAAAAGAAAATGATTAAGAGAAAAAGTAACCTGCTTAAAAAATTTTTAAAGGGGCCGGAGAGATAGCATGGAGGTAAGGCGTTTGCCTTTCATGCAGAAGGTCATCGGTTCAAATCCCGGCGTCCCATATGGTCCCCCGTGCCTGCCAGGAGCAATTTCTGAGCATGGAGCCAGGAGTAACCCCTGAGCACTACTGGGTGTGACCCAAAAACCACAAAAAAAAATTTTTTTTAAAGTTTCAGGACTAGTGGAAATTCAACAGATTTAATATTCCACTTTAAGTGTGTCTACAAAAGAGAGAAGTGGTGGGGCCGGAGAGATAGCATGGAGATAGGACATTTGCCTTGCATGCAGAAGAACAGTGGTTTGAATCCTGGCATCCCATATGGTCCCCCGAGCCTGCCAGGAGCAATTTCTGAGCATAGATAGAGTCTGGAGTAACCCCTGAGTGCTGCTGGGTGTGACCTCCCACCAAAAGAGAGAAAGAGAAAGAGAAAGAGAGGGGGGGGTTTAAGAAAAGGGAGTCAGGGAAGGTTCATAAGGGACACGTAAATGGGGCTATTGAGCACAAACGTGTGAAGGAGGTCAGATATAACAGATAGGCAGTATTCACTCCAGTAAAAGGCTGGATCTTGGCTAAATATCACCTAAATATCTGTCCAGCCAGAAAAGGAAAGAAATGAAGGAAGGAAGAAGATGAGGAAGGAAAGTAAGGGTGGAATAGGGGTCAAGGCATCAGTTATATTGATGATATGGGAGAGTGGTATAGCTATAAATCCAAAGCACAGACTTAACAACACTGAAATGAGATTTAATCTGCACCACCAAACCAAACTTCGTTATGTACCTGTAAAGATGAGTAGGGGAAAAGAGATGTTGAAGTATGGGAACACTGATGAGGAATGTAACACTGGGGAAGATATTGGTGTTGAAGTGTTATATGCCTAAAACTCAACTACTAATAACTTTGTAAGTCATACTTATTTAACTAAATTTTAAAAATTTTAAGTAAATAGAAAGATATGTCCAACAAGTGTATAATTTTAAAAGTGGGAGGATGGGGAAAAGAGATTAAGGCATTTTCCTAGAATGTAGCTGAGACTAGAAGCCTGGTTTGAATCTTGGGACTTCATATGTTTACATAAGTACTGCTAGGCATGGTCCCTGAGCACTGCCTGGGATGTTATCTTCCCAGATATTTTGTATTGAGAAGTTTAAGAAAATGTTTATATTTACCTAATCTCCCAAATCTTGTGGATACTTTAATGCTGGGTTATATCTATAGAACAAAACAATAAACTATGAATAATCATAAACTTAAAATGGGGGCATTCTCTCTCAATAAAGTAAAAGTTGCCTATTGTTGATTTTACTTATCAACTAAAATATGTACCCACTTAAGGAAAATTAATCTTTAGCACCTATGAACACCTTGAAAGCTGATGTACCTTTTTTTAAGGGGAATTTTGAATTTTTATTAATTTTGGTAGAACAGGTTTTTACTAATTTGCACTGGCTATTAATTGAACTTTTTATGATCCCAGGTTTAAACTTACATCATTTGTACTTTTTTTTTAATTTTTATTTTGATCATATTGGCTTACATATCTTTCATAGTAGTATTTTAGGTACATATTAACATTGAATCAGGGGAATACCCATAACCAAATTTGTCCTCCCCCCATCTCTGTTCCCTTCCTGCAACCCATATCCCCCACCATAACCCCCTGGGCTGCTAGAGTAGGTGGGCTGCTAGAGTAGGTGGGCTGCTAGAATAGGTTGTCCCCTCTTTGTCTAGCTTACTATTAGTGATCATGTATCTGTTTGGTCCTGGTACCCTCTCTTGTTTCCCCCTCTATTTGAGAGGTGGAGCTCAATAATTCGAGGTATGTGGTTTTGTTTGAAGGAAAGAAAAGCAATAGAATGGAGTAAAAAATAATAATGGAGTAAAAAAATTAAAAATAGTAAAAAAATCAAATAAGCTGAAAATGGTGGAGTCCTTCTAGAGGCTTTCAACCTCAATTTGAGTGAGGACATGAAAAAGGTAATTGAAACACCACATCAATACAGAAAGAAATATCAAATTAAATATCCAGTGAGCACTACAGCAATAAAGACAAGCGCCAGACAATAGTCTAAGTTCTGAAATCAAACCATGCCAGAGTACAAAAAGAAAGAGAAAGATAAAATAAAATAAAATAAAATTGGAGACATCAACTTCAATATCTACACCAAAATAAAGACGTCAATAAAAGTCTATCAATCAATAAATTTATATGTGAAAAAATGATTATTTTGTGTTTTTTTTTCTTTTTTCTCCCTGCATAGGCACAGTAACTATTGGGGATATTATAGAGAGAATTCTCTTGGCCTAGGAGATACAGGGTTTCTCTACCCCTGAAGTATACTGTCATGAAATTAACTATAGACTCCTTGCATGATCATTTACTCTCCCCTCGGTGCTTTTTTGGTGTATAGACTTCTGTTTTGTCATGGATGTTAAAATCGGACCTCTGTATCTAGAGATCTTGGTGTCTGTACAGCTCAAGGAATGGAGCTTATGATGAAGTCTTTGTGGTTCTAGCAGTTCTGCTTCTTGGGTATCGTTTTAACCCATCTTCTGTAGTTGGTGGTCTTGGTCATTACATTGCTCCTATGATGGAGCCAGGGATAGAGTGAAAGTTGATGTACCTTTTGACCATTAGATTCTTTCTTATCCTCCAGCTACATGATGTCTTCACTTCACTGAAGTTACAAGGAATAAGGAAAGAATTATCAGCTTGCTACTAGTAATTTAAAGCTCTAGTTCTGGAGGGAAGAAGGGTTTCAGTGATATGGAGAGTTTTACTTTCCTATAGAAACTGTGAGGACCTCTATAAAAACAAATTCTGGAATAAAAATTATTTTTAATTTACATTTTTAATTATAATATCATAATTTAATGAAACATCATGAACTGTTTCAGGCATTAAATGTTAGAACACGAATTCCATTACCACCGTGACCTTCCTTCCACTAGAGTCCCTCAGTTTCCCACTCACCACTCCAGCCTGACACAAATTTACTTCTTATTGTTCGTTACAACACAAAGGCAAATGGAATTATCAAAACTTAGGTTAATAAGATAAATTAGAAATAATTGTTATATCTCTCAATATTGTTACTAAAGTCATTATCTGAGGATATATGTGATGTGATTGGCCTAGTTGACCCTTCTTTATTACTGTTTAGGCTCATTGAGCTTGATGGTCTTCTCTATAACTTCCCATCAGATTTACTGTAATCTTATTAAATGACATTATGAAATTTTGAGGTGTGGTATTTCCAGTGGCCGTGGTCTTTTCAGTGGGGGTCTTGTTTACCCCCATTTTTTGAAAAGTCCATAGTCTGGTCCCACCAGAGAAGATTCAGATGATTATTTTATTAGAGTTCAGTTCATGATCAAAATTATCTACAGAATGGGAACTGAAGGAACTTTTGTCAATAGAGTCAAAGTTACTTACCACAAGCCCAAGAAAACATTACACTCAATGGAAAAATTTAAAAACCTTTCCTCTAAGATCAAGCACATTATAAGGTTGTTTATTCATGCCATATCTATTCAATATAGCACTGGAAGTACTTGCCATAGCACTTATGCCAGAAAAACATATCAAGGGCATACAGAAGTCAAATTATCAATATTGGCAGATAACATGATTAGAAAATCCTAAAGGCTCTAAGAAAGCTTTTAGAAATGGAAGATTTGTATAATAAAGTGGGAGGTTGCAAAATTTATGGCTTTTCTGCATGCAAATAATGAAAAAGATAGTTTTTTAATACCATTTATAATTATTGTTCAGAAAATCAAGTACCTCAGGATCAACCTAACTAAAAAGGTGAGAGAATTATAAAAACAAAACAAAACAAAAAAGAACCCCAAAACTATGAAACACTACTTCAAGGAAAAAGAAGAGGGCATGAATAAATGGAACCACATGTCCTGCTAATTGACTGGGAGAATTAACATCATTAAAATGGCAATACCTTGTAAAATAGTATATAGATTCTATGCAATCTCTATAGAGATCTGCATGCCATTTAAAAAAAAACTGTTTAAAGAATTGTGATTTAGTTTTTGGAGGAATCTCCATATTGCTTTCTATAAAGGTTGAACTAGACGGCATTCCCACCAGCAGTGGATAAGAGTTCTTTTCTCTCCACATCCCCGCCAACACTGTTTATTCTCATTCTTTGTGATGTGTGCCATTCTCTGTGTCCTGGAGTGTTTTGCCTATGTGTTGTTCTATATATCTTATGGTTTTGGGTCTAATATCGAGGTCTTTAATCCATTTGGATTTTACCTTCGTACATGATGTTAGCTGGGGGTCTAAGTTCAATTTTTTGCAAGTGGCTAGCCAGTTGTGCCAACACCACTTGTTGAAAAGGCTTTCCTTGCTCCATTTAGGATTTCCTGCTCCTTTATCAAAAATTAGGTGATTGTATGTCTGGGAAACATTTTCTGAGTATTCAATCCTATTCCACTGATCTGAGGGCCTGTCCTTATTCCAATACCATGCTGTTTTGATAACTATTTGATAACTTTGTAGTAAAGTTTAAAGTTGGGGAAAGTAATTCCTCCCATATTCTTTTTACCAATGATTGCTTTAGTTATTCTAGGGTGTTTATTGTTCCAAACAAATTTCAAAAGTGCCTGATCCACTTCTTTGAAGAATGTCATGGGTATCTTTTAGAGGGATAGCATTAAATCTGTATAATGCCTTGGGGAGTATTGCCATTTTGAAAATAATTTTTATTGTGACCAAAGTGAATTACAAATCTTTCACAGTAATATTTAAGGCACATAGTGACAATGAATCAGGGCATTCCCACCACCAGTGCTGTCCTCCCTCCACCCCTGTTCCCAGCATGCATCCCATATCTCCCTCATTTGACCCCAGACAGCTAGTATAACTGCTCCCCTTTGTGTATAGCTTGTTGTAAACTGGGTATCAATTCTGTTGTCATATACTTTGGGTTTGGTATTTAAGTATGATCATTTTTTATTTCTACTCAATGTTCAGATGACTGTTTGGTCCTGTACCCTCAATCCCAGTCCCCCTCAATTTATGATGCAGAACAAGATGATTCAAGTTATGTGGTTCTGTTGGGAAAAAAAAACTGGGAGGATTTCATCTAGAGGTTATGCCAATTTAAAAGAAAAAAGAAGAAAAATGAAAACAAACAAAAAAGCACCCAGCTACTAAAAACAACCACCCTCATATAATAAGCACAAGAACGAAAGAAAATAAAAATAATTAAAAATAAGAAAAAAGAAAAAGAAAAAAGGAGAAAAATAAATAAATCAAAAAAAGAAAAAGAAAATAGAAAAAAACTAAGGAAGAAGGGCTGGTGTGGCAAGGTTTTGTGGTTTGTTGTTGTTGTTGTTTTTGCATAGGTACAGTAAGTATTGGGGAAATTAGAAAGAGCATTCCCTTGGCCTAGGAGATTCAGAGTCTCTCCACCCATACTGCCATGGGAACAACTACAGGCTCCATACATGCTCATTTTCACACCCCAAGGTCTTTTTATACTTTTTTATACAGGGATTGGACCAGACAATATTCTCACAAGCAATGAATGATAGTGTCTTTTTTCAGCACATTCCCACCAACACAGATTGCGCCCAGTATTTTTAATATTGCCTATTGATCAGCATCTGTTGGTCTTTCTCGGAGAGGTATCTATTTATTTACTTTCCCAACTATTGATGAAGGTTTTTGGTTTTCTGAAATTAATTTTTGTGAGTATCTTGTATATCCTGTATTTCAACATTTTATTTGATATGTTGTGTGAAATATTTTTTTTACAGTCAGCTTGGTTTAGATCAGATTCTGTAGCTCTTGCCATTGGCATCATATCATTGAAGATTCTTTAAGGTATAGCTCTTAGAGTGTTTGTCTCTTTCCTCAATGTATTTTTTTTTGTTTTAGTTTAATTTTGTTTTGGGGCCACACCCGGTGATGCTCAGGAATTACTTATGTCTATGCACTCAGAAATCATTCCTGACTTGAGGGACCATATGAGACACCAGAGGATGGAACCGCGGTTTGTCCTAGGCTAGCTCGGGCAAGACATGCCCCTTGCCACTTGCACCACCGCTCTGGCCCCTCCTCAATGTATTTTGGAGATTAAAGTTGATGGCAAGGTCTTATTACACTTTGAATTAAAATTTTGTAAGGTGTGAGATATGGATTCAGCTTTAATTTCTTATATATGGTTAGCTAGTTGTTGCAACACCATTCGTTGAAGAGGTCATCTTTATTCTTTTTCAATGTTCTTAGATACTTGTTAAAAAATTTGTTGACCATATACCGGGAGTTTTGTTTGGATATTCTATTCTGACACATTGGTTTGAAAGTCTGTTTTTGTTCCAATTCCATGCTGTTTTGATCACATGGCTTTGAAGTGCAACTTTAAGGTAGGTAATGAGATGCCTCCCATTTTTTTTTTTGTCTTCATTACAGTTTGGCTTCCCAGAGTTTTATGATGTCATCCAAATTTTATTTTTTATTTTTATTTTTTATTTAATCACTGTGTTAACAAAATTTTTTCTACTGAGGTTTTAGTCATAGAATGTAAACACCCTTCACCATTGAACTTTCTTGCCACCAATGTCCTGCATTTCCCTATTACCCCACCCCCAACCTGTCTTCAAAATAGGCATTCTATTTTGCTCTTTCACTGTTACTGCCATAGTAGTTGTTAGTGGAGTTATTTCTCTATGAACCCACTGCTATTTGTGGTAATCTTCATATTATGGGATGGACCTCCCAGACCTCATATGGATATTATTACCATATTGGTTTTTTTAATTTTTTATATCTCACAGATGAGTGAGACTATACTCTGTCTATCTCTCTCCCTCTGACTTACTTCACTCAACATAAGTCCCCATGTCCATTCACATATAGGCAAATTTTATTACTTTAGTTTTCTGAACAGCTGCATAGTATTCCACTGTGTATATGTACCATGGTTTCTTTTTTTAATAATAATATTTATTGTGACCAAAGAGTGAAAAACAAATATTTCATAGTAGTAGTTAAGGTACATAGTGACAATGAATCAGAACCTTTCCCACTACCAGGGTTGTCCTCCCTCCACCCCTTTTCCCACCAAGTGTCCCATATTTCCCCTTTGTCCTCTGAAGTGCTAGTGAAACTGTTCCCCTCTGTGTATAGCTTGTTGTAGATAGATTATCAATTCTGTTGTTGACTTTAGGTTTGATGTTTAAGTTGGATCATTTTTAATTCCACTCAATGTTCTTATGGCTGTTTGGTCCTGGTACCTTTCATTTTATTTCCCCCTCAATTCATGAGGCAGAACAAGATGATTCACACAAGTTGTGTGGTTCTGATGTAAGAAGACAAAGAACAAAAAGAAAAAAGAAGAAAAACATAAAAAAAGAAAACCCAACATTTTTTACAAAAAAAAAAAGATAACAACTACCAAAAATTTAAAAAGCACCGAGCAGCAAAAAAAATCACCAAATAATAATCACAAGAGTAAAAAAGAAAGAAAAGAAAAAAAAAGAAGAAAAAATAGGAAAAGTGTAAAAAAGAAAAAGAAGAGAAAAGAAAAAAGAAGTATTGGTGGGCAAGGTTTTGTGCTCCACCCCTCTTTTTTTGCATAAGCACAGTAAGTATTGGGGAAGTAAGAAAGAGAATTCCCTTGGCCTAAGAGATTCAGAGTTTCTCCACCCTTGAAGCATACTGTCATGGGAACAACTACTGGCTCCATACATGCTCATTACCATACCCAAGGTCATTTTTGTGGTGCCAGGAAACTTTCCTCTCAGTTGTGGATGATAAAATCAGGCCACTGTAGCTAGAGATCTTGTATTTGCACAGGTCAAAGGACAAGGTCTAGGATAGAGTCTTTAAGGTTCTAGAAGTTCTGTTCCATTATTGTTGTTGTAATCAGTCTTCTGTAATAAGTGGTCTTAGTTTTTGTTCAGATTCTAGGTTGAAGCCTTGGATGGAGTCTTCATTATGGTTCCAAAAGTTCTGCTCAGTCTCTGTTGTCAAAGTTGAACATCTGTATTTAGAGATCTTGATTTTGGTACAAGTCCTAGGCTACAGCCTAGGGTAGGGTTTTTCTTGTTTGTCCCAGTATAAGTTCTTCCCAGTCATGATTTTCCAAGTCAGTCTTCTGTAGTTAGCAGTCTTGGTTTTTGCACAGATCAAAGGACTACATGTCTTCTGATTTCCTCTTACCGTTAGATGATGTTATAGGACAACCTGCTCTTAGATCAAGTTGTCGTTTCCTCATTGTAGGGATGTCATATCAGAACTGGCACAAGTTGATGCCAGAGCAATGTTAAAAATTTCCCATCAGAGTTTGGTTCCTGGTGTTGTTTCAGAGAACTATTATCAGTTCTATGTCTTGGATCTGGGGTTCAGGGTTGGACGAACACTGTCCAATCTCATGAAGACTAAGTTGTGTCCCCATGACACATGTTCAGGGGTGGAGGTGCCCCGATGTTATAAAAATATGAGTTATTATCCATAGGAAATAAAATATTGTTTCTGTGTATATGGTTTTACCTTTTTTACTGTACCTATACAAAAGCATATTGTGTCAGATTGTATTGCTGGTGCTATTGTGGGTAAGAATGACAGCCTACACAGTCTTTGTGCTCCGGTTTTGACCTGAGCTTTTATCTTAGGCAAGACTTTTTCTTCTCGGTTTTCATACCAAGCAGAACCAAAAAACGGTGAGGATAAAGAAAATATGTATATGTATATGTAAATATATATTAGAACAAATAAGTAAAACTGAATTAAAAAAGTAATTGAAGGGGGAGGGGAGAGTAAAAAAGAGTAATTGAAGAAAAAGTATAATGGAGGAGGCTACCCTTATATTTGGGAATAACACCCTAAGATGCATTATTATAAAGATATTAAACATTCAAAGGCAATATAGTCTTCCCAATTAAGTCTTTTGAGATATTTTGTGGGGGTGAAATACAAGGCACTTTTTTATCACACACTTTGATCTTGAGTTTGAGATATGATTTGCAACATTACTGGATCAGGTAGTGTCCTTGAGCTGGGGCTCTTTCTGAAGCTGAATCTGGTATCATGCAATAGTCCATGTTTCGAGGGGGGTGAGAAGGGCCACATAGTATGAGTAAGCAGGTGTGTTAGTTGTAGTTTTTCGCCAGGGCACAAGATGTGGAACTGAGAGAGTGTCTTTTTGTTTAGGAGCTGGGTGGTGGTTTGTTGGGCAGGAGATTGTTTCGATGACTAATAAGTTAAGAACTGAAGGTAAAGAGGGTTAAATAAAGAGAGATAATGGATCAAGATTAAGGGATGAGAGGATAGAAGGGATTCTGAAGTGTAGGGAAGGGTAATATATAAGAGGGGTTATACACTATAGACATGGATTGTTTACAGTTTAGTTTGGCAATCAGAGAGAAGACCACTGTATAAAAACTCATGCCCACATATAGACAGACTTTAGAGATCTATTTGAGTATTATCTAAAATTATGAGCACTGTGGAATGAAGGGTAAA